>NC_068441.1:22529143-22535852 GCF_023373465.1 Oncorhynchus keta | reverse complement strand
CGGACTGAGCTTGCTGTCGCTAAAGCTAACTCTCTCTCCTCTGCTCTCATCCTTCTAGACCTATCGGCTGCCTTCGATACTGTGAACCATCAGATCCTCCTCTCCACCCTCTCCGAGTTGGGCATCTCCGCGCGGCCCACGCTTGATTGCGTCCTACCTGACAGGTCGCTCCTACCAGGTGGCGTGGCGAGAATCTGTCTCCTCACCACGCGCTCTCACCACTGGTGTCCCCCAGGGCTCTGTTCTAGGCCCTCTCCTATTCTCGCTATACACCAAGTCACTTGGATCTGTCATAACCTCACATGGTCTCTCCTATCATTGCTATGCAGACGACACACAATTAATCTTCTCTTTCCCCTTCTGATGACCAGGTGGCGAATCGCATCTCTGCATGTCTGGCAGACATATCAGTGTGGATGACGGATCACCACCTCAAGCTGAACCTCGGCAAGACGGAGCTGCTCTTCCTCCCGGGGAAGGACTGCCCGCTCCATGATCTCGCCATCACGGTTGACAACTCCATTGTGTCCTCCTCCCAGAGCGCTAAGAACCTTGGCGTGATCCTGGACAACACCCTGTCGTTCTCAACTAACATCAAGGCGGTGGCCCGTTCCTGTAGGTTCATGCTCTACAACATCCGCAGAGTACGACCCTGCCTCACACAGGAAGCGGCGCAGGTCCTAATCCAGGCACTTGTCATCTCCCGTCTGGATTACTGCAACTCGCTGTTGGCTGGGCTCCCTGCCTGTGCCATTAAACCCCTACAACTCATCCAGAACGCCGCAGCCCGTCTGGTGTTCAACCTTCCCAAGTTCTCTTCACGTCACCTCCCGCTCCTCCGCTCTCTCCACTGGCTTCCAGTTGAAGCTCGCATCCGCTACAAGACCATGGTGCTTGCCTACGGAGCTGTGAGGGGAACGGCACCTCAGTACCTCCAGGCTCTGATCAGTCCCTACACCCAAACAAGGGCAGGCTCATCCACCTCTAAGCCTGCTCGCTCCCTACCACTGAGGAAGTACAGTTCCCGCCTCAGCCCAGTCAAACTGTTCGCTGCTCTGGCTCCCCAATGGTGGAACACACTCCCTCAAGACGCCAGGGACAGCTGAGTTAATCACCACCTTCCGGAGACACCTGAAACCTCACTCCTTAAGGAATACCTAGGATAGGATAAAGTAATCATTCTCACCCCCTTTAAAAGATTTAGATGCACTATTGTAAAGTGGCTGTTCCACTTGATGTCATAAGGTGAATGCACCAATTTGTAAGTCGCTCTGGATAAGAGCGCCTGCTAAATGACTTAAATGTAAATGTCATTGCAGGCAATCTCAACGCTGTGCTACAGGGAAGACATCCTCCTCCCTCATGTGGTAACCCTTCCTGCAGGCTCATCCTGACATGACCCTCAGTATGACAATGCCACCAGCCATACTGCTCGTTCTGTGCGTGAATTCCTGCAAGACAGGAATGTCAGTGTTCTGCCATGGCCAGCGAAGAGCCCAGATCTCAATCTCATTGAGCATGTCTGGGACCTGTTGGATCGAGATGTCCGGGAACTTGCAGGTGCCTTGGTGGAAGAGTGGGTACCTTCTCACAACAAGAACTGGCAAAGCTGGTGCAGTCCATGAGGAGGAGATGCACTGAGGTACTTAATGCATCTGGTGGCCACACCAGATACTGACTGTTATTTTTTATTTTGACCCACCCCCGCTTTGTTCAGGGACACATTATTCCATTTCTGTGAGTCACATGTCTGTGGAACTTGTTCAGTTGTTGTTTCCTGTTATGTTAATACAAATATTTACCAATCTTAAGTTTGCTGAAAATAAACGCAGTTGACAGTGAGAGGACGCTTTCTTTGCTGAGTTTATTAGCTCACTGTGTACTCTCCAGTGGCCAGCCATGCTGCCCTGTTCTGAGCCAATTGCAATTTTCCTAAGTCCTTTGTGTGGCACCTGAGCACACAACTGAACAGTAGTCAAGATGCAACAAAACTCATGGCCTGTAGGACCTGCCTTGTTGATAGTGTTGTTAAGTGTTGTTGGGGCGGCAGGGTAGCCTGGTGGTTAGAGCGTTGGACTAGGAACCGGAAGGTTGCAAGTTCAAATCCCCGAGCTGACAAGGTACAAATCTGTCGCTCTGCCCCTGAACAGGCAGTTAACCCACTGTTAACGTGGACTAGGCCGTCATTGAAAATAAGAATCTGTTCTTAACTGACTTGCCTAGTTAAATAAAAGAACAATTAAAAAGAATGCAGAGCATCACTTTATTATAGACAGACTTCTCCCCATCTTAGCTACTACTACATTAATATTTTTTGACCTTGACAGTTTACATTCTAGTGTTACTCCAAGCAGTTTAGTCATCTCAACTTGCTCAATTTCCACATGATTTATTACAAGATTTAGTTGAGTGTTTTGTTCCAAATACAATTATATTAGTTTTAGAAATATTTAGGCTAACTTATTCCTTGCCACCTACTCTGAAACTAACTGCGACTCTTGTTGAGTGTCATATCAGTCGCTGTAGTAGCTGACATGTATAGTGTCGTTAGTAAAAATTTAAAAAAGTAAGTGGCCTAAACAGCTACCCTGGGGAATTCCTGATTCTAACTGGATTATATTTGGTAGGGTTCCATTAAATAACACCCTCTGTGTTCTGTTAGGTAAGTAACTTGTTATCCACATTATAGCAGAGGGTGTAAAGCCATAACACAAGTTTTCCCAGCAGCAGACAATGATCGATATTGTCAAAAGCTGCACTGAAGTCTAACAAGACAGCCCTCAATCATTTTATCAATTTCTCTTAGACAATCATCAGTCATTTGTGCTGTGCTTGTTGAGTGTCCTTCCCTATAAGCATTCTGTTTGTTTACTGTAAAATTTGTTTACTGTAAAATCGCATTGTATCTGGTCAAACACATTTTTTCCAGAAGTTTACTAAGGTTTGGTAACAGGCTGATTGGTCGGCTATTTGAGCCAGTCAAGGGTCTTTCATCTTCTTGGGTAGGGGAATGACTTCAGAGCTTCCTCCAGGCCTGAGGGCAAACGCTCTCTAGCAGGCTTAAATTGAAGATGTGGCAATATTATCTGCTATTATCCTGAGTAATTTTCCATCTAGATTGTCAGAACCTGGTGGCTTGTCATTGTTGATAGACAACAATATTTTTTTCACCTCTTCCACACTGACTTTATGGAATTCAAAAGTACAATTCTTGTCTTTCATAATTTGGTCCGATTTACTTGGATGTGTAGTGTCAGCGTTTGTTGCTGGATGTCATCCCTAAGTTTGTTTGTCTTGCAAATGAAAAAGTAATTAAAGTAGTTTGCAATATCAGCGGGCTTTGTGATGAAAAGCTGACCACGACCTATTTTGTTGATCCGCCTACAGCAGAAACTTCAAACAAGAGGCCTCACGCTTGAGGTGTCTGTCCAACGCTGGTCAGACCAAGCTGACTCCACACACTCCAAGACTGCTTCCATCACGTGGACTGGGACATGTTTCGTATTGCGTCAGATAAAATATTGACGAATACGCTGATTCGGTGTGCGAGTTCATTAGAACGTACACAAGATGTCGCGTTCCCATAGCAACGATAAAAACATTCCCAACCAGAAACCGTGATTGATGGCAGCGTCGGGTGAAACTGGAAAAAGCGCAACCACTGCTTTTAATCAGGGCAACATGTCCGACAAACAGTGCAGCTATTCCTCCGCAACATATAAACAAGCTAAGCGCCAGTACAGAGACAAAGTGGAATCTCAATTCAATGGCTCAGACACAAGAGGCATGTGGCAGGGCCTACAGTCAATCACGGACTACAAGAAGAAACCCAGCCCAGGCAGACTAAATAACTTTTTGCCCGCTTTGAGGACAATACAGTGCCACTGACACGGCTGCAACGAAAACATGCGGCCCTCCTTCACTGCAGCCGAGGTGAGTAAGACATTTAAACGCAGCACCCGCAAGGCTGCAGGCCCAGACGGCATCCCCAGCTGCACTCCTCAGAGCATGCGCAGACCAACTGGCCGGTGTGTTTATGGACATATTCAATCAATCCCTATACCAGTCTGCTGTTCCCACATGCTTCAAGAGGGCCACCATTGTTCCTGTTCCCAAGAAAGCTAAGGTAACTGAGCTAAACATGTAAATGTAAATGTAAATCCACTACCGCCCCATAGCACTCACTTCCGTCATCATGAAGTGCTTTGAGAGACTAGTCAAGGACCATATCACCTCCACCCTACCTGACACCCTAGACCCACTCCAATTTGCTTACCGCCCAAATAGGTCCACAGACGATGCAATCTCAACCACACTGCACACTGCCCTAACCCACCTGGACAAGAGGAATACCTATGTGAGAATGCTGTTCATCGACTACAGCTCGGCATTCAACACCATAGTACCCTCCAAGATCGTCATCAAGCTCGAGACCCTGGGTCTCGACCCCCGCCCTGTGCAACTGGGTACTGGACTTCCTGACGGGCCGCCCCAGGTGGTGAGGTAGGCAACAACATTCCTCCCCGCTGATCCTCAACACGGGGCCCCACAAGGGTGCGCTTCTGAGCCCTCTCCTGTACTCCCTGTTCACCCACGACTGCGTGGCCACGCACGCTCCAACTCAATCATCAAGTTTGCGGACGACACAACAGTGGTAGGCTTGATTACCAACAACGACGAGACGGCCTACAGGGAGGAGGTGAGGGCCCTCGGAGTGTGGTGTCAGGAAACTGCACTCAACGCGCTGGGCACAAAACCATGAGATGATTGTGGACTCAGGAAACAGAGAGGGAACACCCCTATCTACATCTCCATGGAACACTAGTAAGAGAGGGTAGCAAGTTTTAAGTTCCTCAAGAGATACATCAGATAAACTGAATTGTCCACTCACACTGACAGCTGGCTGAAGAAGTAGCAGCGCCTCTTCAACCTCAGGAGGCTGAAGAAATGCCGATACCAAAAGCACTCACAAACTCTACAGATGCACAATCGAGAGCACGCAGTGGCTGTATCACCCTTCTTCTGGTACTAACTGCTCCGCCCTCCACCGTAAGGCTCTCCAGAGGGTAGTGAGGTCTGTACATCACCGGGGCAAACTACCTGCCCTCCAGGACACCTACACCACCCGATGTTACAGGAAGGCCATAAAGATCATCAAGGACATCAACCACCCGAACCACTGCCTGTTCACCCCGCTATCATCCAGAAGGCGAGGTCACAGGTGCATCAAAGCTGGGACCGAGAGACTGAAAACAGCTTCTATCTCAAGGCCATCAGACTGTTAAACAGCCACCCCTAACATTGAGTGGCTGTTGCCAACACACTGTCATTGACACTGACCCAACTCCAGCCACTTTAATAATGGGAATTGATGGGAAATGATGTAAATATATCACTAGCCACTTTTAAACAATGCTACCTTATATAATGTTACTTACCCTCATTATTCATCTCATATGCATACGTATATACTGTACTCTACATAATCGACTGCATCCTTATGTAATACATGTATCTCTAGCCACTTTAACTATGCCACTTTTTGTTTACTTTGTTTACATACTCATCTCATATGTATATACTGTACTCGACATACCATCTACTGTATGCTGCTCTGTACCATCACTCATTCATATCCTTATGTACATATTCTTTATCCCCTTACACTGTGTATATAAGACAGTAGTTTTGGAATTGTTAGTTAGATTACTTGTTGGTTATCACTGCATTGTCGGAACTAGAAGCACAAGCATTTCGCTACACTCGCATTAACATCTGCTAACCATGTGTATGTGACAAATAAAATTTGATTTGATCTGATTTGATCTTATTCACTGCGTAGGCTTTTTTCCCCAAAAATGTCATTTAAGATGCCCCAAAGCTTTTTATCATTCTTTATATTATTTGTCTTTGTTTCGTAGTGTGGTTTATTTTTATTTTGTTTAGTCACATGGTTTCTTAATTTGCAGTACGTTTGCCAATCAGCTGGGCTTTCAGACTTAATTGCCATACCTTTTGCCTCATCCCTCTCAACCATAGTTTTTAAATTCCTCATCAATCCAAGGGGATTTAAGTTTTTACAGTAATCTTAATGGGTGCGTGCTTATTAGTAACTGGAATAAGTATTTTCATAAATGCGTCTAGTGCAGAGTCTGGTTGCTCCTCATTACACACCACAGACCAGCAAATATTATTTACATCAACATATGAATCACTACACATCTTCTTGTATGACCTCTTATACACTATATTAGGCCCAGCCTTTGGAACTTTGGTTTTCCTAGATATGGCTCTTATATTGTGATCACTACATCCAATGGATTTGGATACTGCTTAAAGCAAATCTGTGTTAGTAAAAATGTGATCAATACATGTTGATTATTTAATTCCTGTGCTGTTTGTAACTACCCTGGTAGGTTGACTGACAACCTTATCCAGGTTGCAGGCATTGGTTACAGTTTGAGTTTTTTTCCTGAGTGGGCAGCTTGATGATAGCCAGTCAATATTTAAATCACCCAGAAAAATATACTTCTCTTGTTGATATCACAAACATTATCAAGCATTTCACACATATTATCCAGATACTGACTGTTAGCACTTGGTCTATAGCAGCGTCCCACAAGAATGGGCTTTAGGTGAAGCAAATGAACCTGTAGCCATATTACTTCAACAGTATTTAACATTAGATTGTCTCTAAGCTTTACAGGAA
>NC_068441.1:21662784-21922784 GCF_023373465.1 Oncorhynchus keta | reverse complement strand
ACACCTTGACTTATCTTACATTTTGTTGTTACAGCCTGAATTCAAAATGGATTAAATATATGTTTTTTCCTCACTTATCTACACACAATACCCCATCATGACAGTTATTATTATTTAATTTTTTTACAAATGTATTTCAAATTAAATACAGAAATATCTAAGTTATGTAAATATTCACGCCCTTGAGTCAATATTTTGTAGAGGCACCTTTGGCTGTGATTACAGCTGTGAGTCTTTCTGGGTAAGTCTCCAAGAGCTTTCACACCTGGATTGTGAAACATTTTCAAATTATTATTTTCTAAATTTTTCAAGCTCTATCAAATTGGTTGTTGATCATTGCTAAACAACCTTTTTCAGATCCTACCAGAGTTTTTCAAGTAGATTTAAGTCAAAACTGTAACTCGGCCACATTCACTGTCTTCTTGGCAACCAACTCAGTGTAGATGTGGCCTTGGGTTTTAGGTTATTGTCCTGCTGAATGTTGAATTAATCTCCCTGTGTGTCACATTCTAACCTTTATTTCCGTTGTTTTGTCATTATTTGGTATGGTCAGAGCGTGAGTTGGGGTGGGCAGTCTGTTTGTTTTTCTATGATTTGGGGATTTCTAAGTTTCGGCCTAGTATGGTTCTCAATCAGAGGCAGGTGTCATTAGTTATCCCTGATTGAGAATCATACTTAGGTAGCCTGGGTTTCACTGTTTGTTTGTGGGTGTTTGTTTCCGTGTCTGTGTTTTTCACCACACGGTACTGTTTTGGGTTTCGTTCGTTCCATGTTTATTGCTTTTGTATTCAGTCGTGTTCATGTTTAGTATTTCTTATTAAAAGAACCATGGACACTTACCACGCCGCATATTGGTCCTCCAATCCTTCTAGCCTCTCCTCTTCAGACGAAGAGGGGGAAATCCTTTATACTGTGTCTGTTGAAAAGCAGACTGAACCAGGTTTTCCTCTAGGATTTTGTCTGTGTTTAGCTCTATTTCCGTTTCTTTTTTGTCCTGGAAAACTCATGTTAAACACTACTATTGCACACAGAGTGCGTCCATGCAACTTATTATGTGACTTGTTAAGCAAATGTTTACTCCTGAACGCATTTAGGATTGCCAAAACAAAAGGGTTGAATACTTACTGACCCTAAAAGTTCTATATAGAACGCTTTTGTAGGGTTATTTGATTAGAACCCTAGGGGTTCTCCTTCACTGAACCAAATGTTGAACCCCTAAGGTTTTTCTTCACTGAACCAACATTGGATCCATATAGAACCCTCTATGGTGTCATTTATTAATTATGGCTACTACTAATAAAGAGTTATATCTCTTGCAAAGAACAATTAAATAATGGACAAAACAATACCGGCATAGTTTCAAGATTGTATTGTCATTACAGTCACACAAACACAAACATAGTAATGCAAACATACAGTAGATAACTTACTTTCTCGTGTTCTTATTATTTATATTTCTTGTGTGTTTACGTGTGTGTGTGTGTGTGTGTGTGTGTGTGTGTGTGTGTGTGTGTGTGTGTGTGTGTGTGTGTGTGTGTGTGTGTGTGTGTGTGTGTGTGTGTGTGTGTGTGTGTGCGCGCGCGTGGGGGGGGGGTTGTTGGGCTAATCCACTTTGACTGGTTTGTTGGGTTGTTGGTTGCTAATTGGATGCTTGCAGCACCTTTTTTGCGCTAGAGATGAAGAGTAGAACTTACAGTTACATATATGAGCATGGGAAGTGTAGATACAGTATAAACTCGGTTCCCATAGCTCAGTTGGTAGAATGGTGTTTCAAACCTACAAAGTGGTAGTTTTAATCCCTCTTGGGCCACATATACTGAATATATGTTTTAGAGTTGCGATGATTATTCTAAATCCCTGGTGTCTGACTGTCTCTGTGGGAGGCTCTGTGAGCAATAGTCTGTTCTGTAATTCCCCTCTAGTCCCTACAGGCTTTCTTTTGGCATGCTATATAAAAACATGTTATATATAAAAGCTCTCTCCATCGTTTTATGTTTTATTCTCAAACATTCATGTTTCTTAACGTAGAAATTTGATGAGATGCTTCAGTTTACTCATAGAAATGTCTATTTGGGAGAATCCACTGGTTTTGTAATCATTAGTTTTAAAGCTAGAATCCTTATTTGAAACAATAATAAAGCCTGCCCCCCTGTTTCGCTAAAAAGCTAAGGGATGGGGCTGGAGAAATATAACCACTCAATCTAAATCATAGACAGAACTATGGATGCAAGCACTGACCATCCATGATATCAAATGTAGCCTAGGCTATACAGTGTTCACATTTACAATGTTGACAAAAATTGTAGTAAAACAAGCTTACATTGCAACCATCGATTGCCACCAGATTATCACCATCAATAAGGGCTAAATTCACCTGCAAAGCAGGATTGGGCTCAATTTGAATTTAAGGCAGTCAATTCAGAAAGTAAACTAAAATTACAATTCAATAATAGAAAAAGTGCATTTATTTTCAATGACTTCTCATTGAACTGAAAAGAAGAAGTTATTTATTCAAAGGTTACATTTCTGAATTGTATATGCAGATCACTTAGTGAATTGATTGCCTTCAATGTGAATCGACTGCCTTCAATTCGAATTGAGCCCAACCCTGCTCCACAACTGATCTCAATTGCATCCATTATTGGTCACCTCATTACCACTCCCTAAAAGCTGATGTTTGTGTTACCTTAGTCCTGCTTGCTACCAAAGTCTTTCAAGATATGTTCGCCCTCTGGTAGGTATTATCATCGGTACAGCATAGTCCTACTTTTTGAGCAGACTAAAGGCGATTCATCTACTTGACAATCATTCCGTACAACTGAAATACAGTATTTCCTTGTTTACCACGGCAAATCTACTGTGGTAATTTAACCGACACATTGTATTAATGGAAAACTAACGTTGCAGTACAATAGCCTGCTCTTATTATTTGATTTGTTTCCAATTGATATAATTAAATACAACTGTCTTTAAAAGAAAATGGTCTGGTACAATCGTTTCTTATCAAGATCGGGGGTAATATATCCCAGGACTAAATCAAGTCAATCGTGATTGAGTTTATATAATCTATATTTTGTTTAATGAAATGTCAATGTAGGCTAATAACGTTCTTTCAAATTACATACATTATTTGGCCATTTAAGGTGAAATGTTTGAATGAAATATAGGCCTACTACTACTTCCACACTGAGTGGACAAAATATTAAGAACACCTGCTCTTTCCATGACACAGACTGACCAGGTGAATCCAGGTGAACGATTTGATCCCTTATTGATGTCTCTCGCTAAATCCACTTAAATCAGTGTAGATGTTAAAAAATAATTTTTAAGCCTTGAAATAATTGAGACATAGATTGTGTTTGTGTGCCATTCAGAGGGTGAAAGGACAAGACAAAAGATTTGTGCCTTTGAACAGGGTATCATAGTAGGTGCCAGGCACACCGGTTTGTGTCAAGAACTGCAATGCTACTGCGTTTTTCAAGCTCAATAGTTTCCCGTGTGTATCAAGAATGATCCACCACCCGAAGGACATCTAGCCAATAGTACCCAATAGTCATACTTCAGTAAAAGTAAAGATACCTTAATAGAAATTGACTCAAGTAAAAGTGGAAGTCACCCAGTAAAATACTACTTGAGTAAAAGTCCAAGTATTTGGTTTTAAATATACTTATGTATCAAAAGTAAATTCCTAACGTATTTGTTAAAATGTATCATTTCAAATTCCTTATATTAAAGCAAACCAGACGGCAACATTTTGATGTATTTTTAAAAATTAGGGCACACTCCAACAATCAGACATAATTTACAAATGAAGCGTGTTTAGTGTGTCCGCCAGATCAGAGGCAGGATGGATGACCATGGATGTTCTCTTGATAAGTGCGTGAATTGGACCATTTTCCTGTCCTGCTAAGCGTTCAAAATGTAACGAGTACTTTTGGGTGTCAGGGAAAATGTACATTATTGCCTCCCGAGTGACATATTGGTCTAAGGCACTGCATCGCACTGCTAGAGGCATCACTACTGGCCTGGGTTTGATTTCAGGCTGTTTCACAACTGTCTGTGATCAGGAGTCCCATAGGGCGGCGCACAATTTGCCCAGCGTGGTCCGGGTTATAGGAAGGTTCGGCTGGGGGGGGCTTTACTTGGCTCATTGTGCACTAGCGCCTCCTTATGGCGGGCCGGGCACCTACAGGCTGACCTCGGTTGTCAGTTGAACGGTGTTTCCTCCGACACATTAGTGTGGCTGGTTTCTGGGTTAAGCAGGCGGATGTTTCGGAGGATGCATGACTTGACCTTCGACTCCCGAACCCGTTTAGAGTTGTAGTGATGAGACAAGATCGAAATAGGGGTAAAATACAATATATATTATTTTCATTAGGAATGTATTGAAGTAACCGTAAAAGTTGTAAAAAAAAATTTTAAATAGTCAATTAAAGTACAGGTAACCCAAAAAAACACTTAAGTAGTACTTTAAAGTATTTTTACTTAAGTACTTTACACCACTGAACTTGACACAACTGTGGGAAGTATTGGAGTCAACATGGAGTCAACAAGAAAAGCAGCTTTTTCCATGAAAATCTTACCTTGACAATAGAATGATTCCACAATACAACAGCTTCTAGAGAGATATTATCACCTATGGCTGCAAATATTGAGGCAGCTGATTTCAATACTTATAAGCATTGTCTATTTTTATTTTATTTTTTACCCCTTTTTCATGGTATCCAATTGTTGTAGTAGCTACTATCTTGTCTCATCGCTACAACTCCCGTACAGTCTCGGGAGAGATGAAGGTTGAAAGTCATGCGTCCTCCTATACACAACCCAGCCAGCCATACTGCTACAGCACGCATCCAACCCGGAAGCCAGCCGCACCAATGTGTCAGAGGCTACACCGTGCACCTGGCAACCTTGGTTAGCGCGTTGCCCCACAGACCTCCCGGTTGCAGCCGGTTACCACAGAACCTGGGCACGAACCCAGGGACTCTGATGGCACAGCTGGTACTGCAGTACAGAGCCCTTAACCACTGCGCCACCCGGGAGGCCAGCATTGTCGATTTTTGACTAGTAAACTGACTTAATCTCCCGACATCTTGTATTTGGGCACACAGAAACAACTCTACAGTTCAATTAATTAAGGTATTACTTCCGACTTGGTTAAGTTAAGGTTTGGGATAGGGATAAAACAGAAACAACTCTAGGATCATGTCCAGGCATTAATTCTGATTGGTTAAACTATGGATTAAGGACTTGAATCTACAGTTATCTCTCTGAAAAATTCACATCATTCTGCGCGCATCATGAAATATATTGAGGCCAAATATTAAAGACAGGATGAAATTAACAAAATACAACTCAAATGATTGAACATGAAATTGATATCCTATACTGTAGTATTTATCTTTTAACGCAGTCATCTCAGTTTTCATTTCATATTTTTATCATTCACTTGTTAGTAACAAATGAAAATACATAGGCAACTTTATATTTGTGGTCAACTTCATTCTAAAGTTATCCGCAATCACAGATAAACATGATTCTAAGATTCAAAAGACGCACTTAGCTGTTCTACGAGTGGTCTGAGACATTGATTAAATAACAAGCGTTTTCAAGTGCAACTTTAGCAACTATGGATTTGGGAAACAGCTCTGAGATGTAACAATGCTGCTATGACGGTTCTAAAGATGAACGCAGCCTTAAGCTGCTTTTGAGAAACTGGGCCCTGCTGATTATTCTTGTTGGTTTTTGTTTGCAAGCACATTCGCTTTAACACGCATGTGCATGTAATCTCCCGTTAGTGGTGTTTTACGAAATACAGTGGTAATGTGTAGCACACCGCTACATTCTGCCTGTTGTTTGCAATGCACCCTGTAGGTTCTGATGGGGTACGACAGTTGAACTAAGCTCATGAGGCGTTTATTGTCACAGATCCCTCCAGAACTTTCATTACGCACACCTGTCCCCTATTCCCACTGATTAGTACTTGTATAAGTGTGCCCTTTGGTTTCCATTGGGCTGTCGATTATTGTTACAATGTCCGTTGATGCGTGTGAGTACCTGTGCTGTGTGTTTTGGCTTTCATGCCATTGTGGATTGCATCTCCTCCCGTGGGTTAATCATTGGGCGCTTGTGTTATTTATTCGAGGTACTCCTCACTCTTTTGTCTTGGGTTTCTACCCTGTGTTTTGTATAGTGTTTGTTTGGTCTTCGTCCCCTTGCCTTTACACAGCATGCCGTAATTTGGGTAAGAAATAAAATAATAACTGATACGCATTCCTGCAGCTGTCTCCTGAATCATTTATGCCAGCATGACAGAATAATTGACCATTAAGGGAGACATCGGGAATGGCCCGTCTGACGTCGCCACAATGGGTCCATCTGACAACACAACTTCAGCAACTGGTCCATCCGACACCGCCAAAACTTTGGCAGCTGCTTCCGGCCCTGATCGACTCTCACTGCATTCCTGTGATGGCGTTCCTGTGATTTGGGTGAAATAAAGACCCATATTACGCATTCCTGCGCCTGTCTCCTGACTAATTTATGCCAGTGTGATATTTATAAATGATATTCTTCAAGAATCAATGGGTATATACCATTAATTTATAAGTTCAAAAATGATGTAACAACTAAGGATTATAGCTTTAATGACACACACATAACAGAGTTTTGGTGTAATTGCAACACTCACTATTATAGCAAAGCTGTAGTAGTGAAGCTATTTTCAGAATAACCTTGGGTTTCTGATACACCATTGCCAGTGTGTGAGTTCACTTTCTCTCTAACAGCGGAGGCTGGTGTGAGCGAAAGAACGGAGTCAAACGTGGTTTCCATATGTTTGATGCATTTGATATCATTCCTTTCATTCCATTCTAGCCATTACAATGAGCCCATCCTCCTATAGCTCATCCCACCAGCATCCACTGCTCTATAACAAATCTGAAATGGGAGAAGAAATTCCCTGAACAATGCTACCTGGGCTGGTGGGATGCCAGTGCAGTGTTGATCTCTCCATTCCTCTCCTCTCTCTGTTTTATATTTCATTCTAACACCTAACCTCAGCATGAACCTGTAGAGAACCTCAGAATTGACAGCTCACACTCCCTCTGTTCACACACACACACGCACAGATAGACATACACACATTCACACAGACACACAAAGACACACCACTCATACACACACACCCACCTCTCATCTAACTTGCATACACACTAACACACAATTGTAACACAACACACACTTATCACAGGAGAGTTTGAGAGGGGACACAGCAGGCCTGTGAAAGCAGGAAGGAAGAGGAGGGAAAGGAGGAGAAAAGAATCTGTCACTGTGACCCTTGATTGTGACATGTGAGAGTGCAGACATAAAGCCGTTGTCTCTCCGTCTCTCCATCATTCCATCACTCTTTCCACCTCTTCTTGAGGATGATTTGTGCTGGTTTTGAGATGAAGGGGCTCTATGTGTGTACGTTTGTGTGTTTGTCATGAGGCTTGATCAGCAGCATGGAGGCTTGTTCCCACACTTATTATTATCCCCATATGAGATAGAAGAGGGGGTAGAGGGTTTGGAGGGGGAATTTGACATAAGCACTATAATGAGCGAACGGCCTATCTGGATTGGAAGTGATGCTCAGTGTTATTTAAAGAATAAAGTGCTCTCATAGAAAGGTTCAGGAGGTTTTGGTGTTCAGTAATTGATGCGCCACCCTGTCTCCAATTAGTGTACCTCAGTGGTAATTGATGCCAGGTACCTGTACTCTCTCTCTCTCTCTCTCTCTCTCTCTCTCTTGCACTCTCTCTCTCTCTCTCCCCTTTATCTCTCTCCCTCTCTCCTACTCA
The DNA here is from genome assembly GCF_023373465.1 of Oncorhynchus keta. Taxonomy (NCBI): domain Eukaryota; kingdom Metazoa; phylum Chordata; class Actinopteri; order Salmoniformes; family Salmonidae; genus Oncorhynchus; species Oncorhynchus keta. Next base: position 21,914,943 of record NC_068441.1, on the reverse strand, counting down.
CTCTCTCTCTTTGTGCTTCTCTCTTCTCTTACCCACTCTCTCTCTTTGTGCTTCTCTCTTCTCTTTCCCACTCTCTCTCTCCATCTCCCACTCTCCTCCGCCTCTCTCTTTCTCTCTTTCTCCATTCTCAGTGGTGTTGTGTGTTTATTGATTTGTATTTATTTTATTTCACCTTTATTTAACCAGGTAGGCCAGTTGAGAACAAGTTCTGATTTACAACTGTGACCTGGCCAAGATAAAGCAAAGCAGTGCGACAAAAACAACAACACAGAGTTACACATGGGATAAACAAATGTATAGTCAATAACACAATAAAAAAAGTCTATATACAGTGTGTGAAAATGTAGTAAGATTAGAGAGGTAAGGCAATAAATAGGCCATAGTGGCAAAATAATTACAATTTAACAATTAAACTCTGGAGTGATAGATGTGCAGATGATGATGATGTGCAAGTAGAGATACTGGGGTGCAAAATAGCACAAAAAAACAATATGGGGTTAAGATAAGGTAGTTGAGTGGGCTATTTACAGATGGGCTGTGCCGGGTGGAGATTATAACAGAACATTGCCAAGATGTTCAAATGTTCATAAATGACCAGCATGGTCAAATAATAATAATCACAGGCAGAACAGTTGAAACTGGAGGTGGACTGTCTCCTGTCTCAGCCTCCAGTATTTATGCTGCAGTAGTTTATGTGTCGGGGGACTAGGGTCAGTTTGTTATATCTGGAGTACTTCTCCTGTCCTATTCGGTGTCCTGTGTGAATTTAAGTGTGCTCTCTCTAATTCTCTCGTGCTCTCTCTAATTCTCTCTTTCTCTCTTTCTTTCTCTCTCTCGGAGGACCTGAGCCCTAGGACTATGCCTCAGGACTACCTGACATGATGACTCCTTGCTCTCCACAGTCCACCTGGCCGTGCTGCTGCTCCAGTTTCAACTGTTCTGCCTTATTATTATTTGACCATGCTGGTCATTTATGAACATTTGAACATCTTGGCCATGTTCTGTTATAATCTCCACCCGGCACAGCCAGAAGAGGACTGGCTACCCCACATAGCCTGGTTCCTCTCTAGGTTTCTTCCTAGGTTTTTGGCCTTTCTAGGGAGTTTTTCCAAGCCACCGTGCTTCTACACCTGCATTGCTTGCTGTTTGGGGTTTTAGGCTGGGTTTCTGTACAGCACTTTGAGATATCAGCTGATGTACGAAGGGCAATATAAAAAAAATGATTTGATTTTTGATTTGACTGGGGACAGCAAGGAGTCATCATGTCAGGTAGTCCTGAGGCATGGTCCTAGGGCTCAGGTCCTCCGAGAGAGAGAAAGAAAGAGAGAATTAGAGAGAGCATACTTAAATTCACACAGGACACCGGATAGGACATGAGAAGTACTCCAGATATAACAAACTCAAATCAAATTGTAATTGTCACATACACATGGTTAGCAGATGTTAGTGCGAGTGTAGCGAAATGCTTGTGCTTCTAGTTCCGACAATGCAGTAATAACCAACAAGTAATCTAGCTAACAATTCCAAAACTACTACCTTATAGACACAAGTGTAAGGGGATAAAGAATTTGTACATAAAGATATATGAATGAGTGATGGTACAGAGCGGCATAGGCAAGATACAGTAGATGGTATTGAGTGCAGTATAAACATATGAGATGAGTATGTAAACAAAGTGGCATAGTTAAAATGGCTAGTGATACATGTATTACATAAGGATGCAGTAGATGATATAGAGTACAGTATATACGTATACATATGAGATTGTCAGGATTTGGCCAGGGTTGTTCCGGTTTTTGGTCACTAGATGCCCCCATTGTGCCTTTTGACCTTTTGTTTTCCCTTGATCCCCATTATTATTTGCACCTGTGCCTCGTTTCCCCTGATTGTATTTAAACCCTTTGTTTCCCTCAGTTCTGTGCTCTGTGTTTGTATGTTAGCACCCAGCCCTAGTACTCTGAGAACTCTTGTTGATCCCGGTGGACTCTCTTGTGGAATTCTGTTTTTTCTTCTTGTTTGTTTGTTTTTTGAGTATCTTTTGAGGCTTTTTTGTGCTATACCTTCCACCTTGTGGATTTACCTTTTTGTCTTGGAGGATTACCTTTGTTCTTGTGGAATTCCTTTTGAGGTTGTGGAGTTACATGTTTTCCTGAAGAACTTCACTTTTTACTTCATTAAATACACCGTCTCAAGTACTGCTGTGTCTGCCTCATCTTCTGGGTTCTGCCGACTATTCGTGGCTCAGTTGGTTAAGTGACTGTTTCTCACTCCGGAGACCCGGGTACGTAACGGGGTCCTGACAGAGATGAATAATGTAGGGTATGTAAACATTATATTAGGTAGCATTGTTTAAAGTGGCTAGTGATATATTTTACATCATTTCCCATCAATTCCCATTATTAAAGTGGCTGGAGTTGAGTCAGTGTGTTGGCAGCAGCCACTCAATGTTAGTGGTGGCTGTTTAACAGTCTGATGGCCTTGAGATAGAAGCTGTTTTTCAGTCTCTCAGTCCCAGCTTTGATGCACCTGTACTGACCTCGCCTTCTGGATGATAGCGGGGTGAACAGGCAGTGGCTCGGGTGGTTGTTGTCCTTGATGATATTTATGGCCTTCCTGTGACATCGGGTGGTGTAGGTGTCCTGGAGGGGAGGTAGTTTGCCCCCGGTGATGCGTTGTGCAGACCTCACTACCCTCTGGAGAGCCTTACGGTTGTGGGCGGAGCAGTTGCCGTACAGCCCGACAGGATGCTCTCGATTGTGCATCTGTAGAAGTTTGTGAGTGCTTTTGGTGACAAGCCAAATTTCTTCAGCCTCCTGAGGTTGAAGAGGCGCTGCTGCGCCTTCTTCACGATGCTGTCTGTGTGGGTGGACCAATTCAGTTTGTCTGTGATGTGTATGCCGAGGAACTTGAAACTTACTACCCTCTCCACTACTGTTCCATCGATGTGGATAGGGGGGTGTTCCCTCTGCTGTTTCCTGAAGTCCACAATCATCTCCTTAGTTTTGTTGACGTTGAGTGTGAGGTTATTTTCCTGACACCACACTCCGAGGGCCCTCACCTCCTCCTTGTAGGCCGTCTCGTCATTGTTGGTAATCAAGCCTACCACTGTTGTGTCGTCCGCAAACTTGATGATTGAGTTGGAGGCGTGCGTGGCCACGCAGTCTTGGGTGAACAGGGAGTACAGGAGAGGGCTCAGAACGCACCCTTGTGGGGCCCCAGTGTTGAGGATCAGCGGGGTGGAGATGTTGTTACCGACCCTCACCACCTGGGGGCGGCCCGTCAGGAAATCCAGTACCCAGTTGAACACGGCAGGGTCGAGACCCAGGGTCTCGAGCTTGATGACGAGCTTGGAGCTGTAGTCGATGAACAGCATTCTCACATAGGTATTCCTCTTGTCCAGATGGGTTAGGGCAGTGTACAGTGTGGTTGAGATTGCATCGTCTGTGGACCTATTTGGGCGGTAAGCAAATTGGAGTGGGTCTAAGGTGTCAGGTAGGGTGGAGGTGATATGGTCCTTGACTAGTCTCTCAAAGCAATTCATGATGACGGAAGTGAGTGCTACGGGGCGGTAGTCGTTTAGCTCAGTTACCTTAGCTTTCTTGGGAACAGGAACAATGGTGGCCCTCTTGAAGCATGTGGGAACAACAGAATGGGATAAGGATTGATTGAATATGTCCGTAAACACACCAGCCAGCTGGTCTGCGCATGCTCTGAGGGCGCGGCTGGGGATGCCGTCTGGGTCTGCAGCCTTGCGAGGGTTGACACGTTTAAATGTTTTCCTCACGTCGGCTGCAGTGAAGGAGAGTCCGCATGTTTTAGTTGCGGGCAGTGTCAGTGGCACTGTATTTTCCTCAAAGCGGGCAAAAAGGTTATTTAGTCTGCCTGGGAGCAAGACATCCTGGTCCGTGACGGTGATGGTTTTCTTTTTGTAATCCGTGATTGACTGTAGACCCTGCCACATACCTCTTGTGTCTGAGCTGTTGAATTGAGATTCTACTTTGTCTCTATACTGACGCTTAGCTTGTTTGATTGCCTTGCGGAGGGAATAGTTACACTGTTTGTATTCGGTCATGTTCCCAGTCACCTTGCCCTGAATAAAAGCAGTGGTTCGCGCTTTCAGTTTCACACGAATGCTGCCATCAATCCACGGTTTCTGGTTTGGGAATGTTTTAATCGTTGCTATGGGAACGACATCTTCAACGCATGTTCTAATGAACTCGCACACCGAATCAGCGAATTCGTCAATGTTGTTGTCTGACGCAATACGGAACATATCCCAGTCCACGTGATGGAAGCAGTCTTAGAGTGTGGAATCTGATTGGTCGGACCAGCGTTGAACAGACCTCAGTGCGGGAGCTTCTTGTTTTAGTTTCTGTCTGTAGGCAGGGATCAACAAAATGGAGTCGTGGTCAGCTTTTCCGAAAGGAGGGCGGAGCAGGGTCTTCAGTAAAGACTTAAAGGTTGAGACCGGGCGGAGCAATGATCCAAGGTTTTTCCAGCCCTGGTTGCGCAATCGATATGCTGATACAATTTAGGGAGTCTTGTTTTCAGATTAGCCTTGTTAAAATCCCCAGCTACAATGAATGCAGCCTCCGGATATATGGATTCCAGTTTGCAAAGAGTCAAATAAAGTTTGTTCAGAGCCATCAATGTGTCTGCTTTGGGGGGAATATATACGGCTGTGATTATAATCGAAGAGAATTCCCTTGGTAGATAATGCGTTCTACATTTGATTGTGAGGAATTCTAAATCAGGTGAACAGAAGGACTTGAGTTCCTGTATGTTGTTGTGGCCTCACCACGTCACGTTAACCATAAAGCATACGCCCCCGCTCCTCTTCTTACCAGAAAGATGTTTGTCTCTGATGTCCCTCTGGAATGCTACCCTTGCTCGGATTTCATCTACCTTGTTGTCAAGAGACTGGACATTGGCGAGGAGAATGCTAGGGAGTGGTGCACGATGTGCCCGTCTCCGGAGTCTGACCAGAAGACCGCTTCGTTTTCCCCTTTTTCGAAGTCGTTTTTTGGGGTCGCCGGCTGGGATCCATTCCGTTGTCCTGGGTGAAAGGCAGAACACAGGATCCGCTTCGCGAAAGTCATATTCTTGGTCGTACTGATGGTGAGTTGACGCTGCTCTTATGTTCAGTAGTTCTTCTCAACTGTATGTAATGAAACCTAAGATGACCTGGGGTACCAATGTAAGAAATAACACGTACAAAAACAAAAAACTGCATAGTTTCCTAGGAACGTGAAGCGAGGCGGCCATCTCTGTCGGCGCCGGAAGTTACCCTAGCCCCCCGACACATAAACTACTGCAGCATAAATACTGGAGGCTGAGACAGGATCAGGAGACACTGTGGCCCCATCCGATGACACCCCCGGACAGAGCCAAACAGGAAGGATATAACCCCACCCACTTTGCCAAAGCACAGCCCCCACACCACTAGAGGGATATCTTCAACCACCAACTTACCATCCTGAGACAAGGCCGAGTATAGCCCACAAAGATCTCCGCCACGGCACAACCCAAGGGGGGGGCGCCAACCCAGACAGGAAGATCACATCAGTGACCCAACCCACTCAAGTGACGCACCCCTCCTAGGGACGGTATGAAAGAGCCCTAGTAAGCCAGTGACTCATCCCCTGTAATAGGGTTAGAGGCAGATAATCCCAGTGGAAAGAGGGGAACCGGCCAGGCAGAGACAGCAAGGGCGGTTCGTTGCTCCAGAGCCTTTTCGTTCACCTACACACTCCTGGGCCAGACTACACTCAATCATATGACCCACTGAAGAGATGAGTCTTCAGTAAAGACTTAAAGGTTGAGACCGAGATTGCATCTCTCACATGGGTAGGCAGACCATTCCATAAAAATGGAGCTCTATAGGAGAAAACCCTGCCTCCAGCTGTTTGCTTAGAAATTCTAGGGACAATTAGGAGGCCTGCGTCTTGTGACCATAGCGTACGTGTAGGTATGTACAGCAGGACCAAATCAGAGAGATAGGTAGGAGCAAGCCCATGTAATGCTTTGTAGGTTAGCAGTAAAACCTTGAAATCAGCCCTTGCCTTGACAGGAAGCCAGTGTAAGGAGGCTAGCCCTGGAGTAATATGATCAAATTTTGGGGTTCTAGTCAGGATTCTAGCAGCCGTATTTAGCACTAACTGAAGTATATTTAGTGCTTTATCCAGGTAGCAGGAACGTAGAGCATTGCAGTAGTCTAACCTCGAAGTGACAAAAGCATGGATTAATTTTTCAGCATCATTTTTGGACAATAATATTCTGATTTTTGCAATGCTATGTAGATGGGAAAAAGCTGTCCTTGAAACAGTCTTGATATGTTCTTCAAAAGAGAGATCAGGGTCCAGAGTAACGCCGAGGTCCTTCACAGTTTTATTTGAGACGATTGTACAACCATTAAGAGTAATTGTCAGATTCAACAGAAAATCTCTTTGTTTCTTGGGACCTAGAACAAGCATCTCTGTTTTGTCTGAGTTTAAAAGTAGAAAGTTTGCAGCCACCCACTTCCTTATGTCTGAAACACATGCTTCTAGCGAGGGCAATTTTGGGGCTTCACCATGTTTCATTGAAATGTACAGCTGTGTGTCATCTGCATAGCAGTGAAAGTTAACATTATGTTTTCGAATGACATCCCCAAGAGGTAAAATATATAGTGAAAACAATAGTGGTCCTAAAACGGAACCTTGAGGAACACCGAAATTTACAGTTGATTTGTCAGAGGACAAACCATTCACAGAGACAAACTGATATCGTTCCGACAGATAAGATCTAAACCTGGCCAGAACTTGTCCGTGTAGACCAATTTGGGTTTCCAGTCTCTCCAAAAGAATTTGGTGATCGATGGTATCAAAAGCAGCACTAAGGTCTAGGAGCACGAGGACAGATGCAGAGCCTCGGTCTGATGCCGTTAAAAGGTCATTTACCACCTTCACAAGTGCAGTCTCAGTGCTATGATGGGGTCTAAAACCAGACTGAAGCATTTCATATACACTGTTTGTCTTCAGGAAGGCAGTGAGTTGCTGCGCAACAGCCTTTTCTAAAAATTTCAAGAGGAATGGAAGATTCGATATAGGCTGATAGTTTTTTATATTTTCTGGGTCAAGGTTTGGCTTTTTCAAGAGAGGCTTTATTACTGCCACTTTTAGTGAGTTTGGTACACATCCGGTGGATAGAGAGATGTTTATTATGTTCAACATAGGAGGGCCAAGCACAGGAAGCAGCTCTTTCAGTAGTTTAGTTGGAATAGGGTCCAGTATTTAGCTTGAAGGTTTAGAGGCCATGATTATTTTCATCATTGTGTCAAGAGATATAGTACTAAAACACTTGAGTGTCTCTCTTGATCCTAGGTCCTGGCAAAGTTGTGCAGACTCAGGACAGCTGAGCTTTGAAGGAATACGCAGATTTAAAGAGGAGTCCGTAATTTGCTTTCTAATAATCATGATCTTTTCCTCGAAGAAGTTCATGAATGTATGACTGCTGAAGTGAAAGCCATCCTCTCTTGGGGAATGATGCTTTTTAGTTAGCTTTGCGACAGTATCAAAAAGGAATTTCGGATTGTTCTTATTTTCCTCAATTAAGTTGGAAAAATAGGATGATCGAGCAGCAGTAAGGGCTCTTCGATACTGCACGGTACTGTCTTTCCAAGCTAGTCGGAAGACTTCCAGTTTGGTGTGGCGCCATTTCCGTTCCAATTTTCTGGAAGCTTGCTTGAGAGCTCGGGTATTTTCTGTATACCAGGGAGCTAGTTTCTTATGATAAATGTTTTTAGTTTTTAGGGGTGCAACTGCATCTAGGGTATTGCGCAAGGTTAAATTGAGTTCCTCAGTAAGGTGGTTAACTGATTTTTGTCCTCTGGCGTCCTTGGGTAGACAGAGGGAGTCTGGAAGGACATCAAGGAATCTTTGTATTGTCTGTGAATTTATAGCACGACTTTTGATGTTCCTTGGTTGGGGTCTGAGCAGGTTATTATTTGTTGCAATTGCAAACGTAATAAAATGGTGGTCCGATAGTCCAGGATTATGAGGAAAAACATTCAGATCCACAACATTTATTCCAAGGGACAAAACTAGGTCCAGAATATGACTGTGACAGTGAGTAGGTCCAGAGGCATGTTGGACAAAACCCACTAAGTCGATGATGGCTCCGAAAGCCTTTTGGAGTGGGTCTGTGGACTTTTCCATGTGAATATTAGTCACCAAAGATTAGAATATTATATGCTATGACTACAAGGTCCGATAGGAATTCAGGGAACTCAATGAGGAATGCTGTATATGGCCCAGGAGGCCTGTAAACAGTAGCTATAAAATTTGAGTAGGCTGCATAGATTTCATGACTAGAAGCTCAAAATGAGCTCACGATGATATAAACAGAGAAAAGAGTCGGCCTGAGAATTGAACCCTGTGGCAACCCCATAGAGACTGCCAGAGGTCCGGACAACAGGCCCTCTGATTTGACACACTGAACTCTATCTGCGAAGTAATGGGTGAACCAGGCAAGGCAGTCATTTAAGAAACCAAGGCTATTGAGTTTGCCGATAAGAATGTGGTGATTAACAGTCGAAAGCCTTGGCCAGGTTGATGAAGACGGATGCACAGTGTTGTCTTTTATTGATGGTGGTTATGATATCGTTTAGGTCCTTGAGCGTGGCTGAGGTGCACCCGTGACCAGCACAGAAACAGATTGCATAGTGGAGAAGGTACGGTAGGATTCGAAATGGTCGGTGATCTGTTTGTTATCTTGGCTTCGAAGACTTTAGAAAGGCAGGGCAGGATGGATATAGGTCTGTAATAGTTTGGGTCTAGAGTGTCTCCCCCTTTAAAGAGGGGGATGACCATGGCAGCATTCCAATCTTTGGGGATCTTAGACGATACGAAAGAGAGTTTGAACAGGCTAGTAATAGGGGTTGCCACAATTGCGATGAATAATTTTAAAAAGAGAGGGTCCAGATTGTCTAGCCCAGCTGATTTGTAGGGGTCCAGATTTTGGTGAAGGAGAAGCGGGGGGGCTTGGGCAAGTTGCTGCGGGGCGTGCAGAGCTGTTGCCCAGGGTAGGGGTAGCCAGGTGGAAAGCATGGCAGGCCGTTGAAATATTACTGAAATTCTTGATTATCTTCGATTTATCGGTGGTGACAGTGTTTTCTAGCCTCAGTGCAGTGGGCAGCTGGGAAGAGGTGCTCTAATTCTCTTTGGACTTTACAGTGTCCCAAAACGTTTTGGAATTAGTGCTACAGGATGCACATTTCTGTTTGAAAAAGCTAGCCTTTGCTTTCCTAACTGACTGTGTTTATTGGTTCCTGACTTCCCTGAAAAGATGCATATTGCGGGGGCTATTCAATGCTAATGCAGTACGCCACAGGATGTTTTTCTACATGTTTTGAATTGGGCATGCTTATTAAAGATGGTGAGAAAAGCACATTTAAAGAATAACCAGGCATCCTCTATTGGCGGAATGAGGTCAATATCCTTCCAGGATACCCGGTCTAGGTTGATTAGAAAGGCCTGCTGGCTGAAGTGTTTTAGGGAGTGTTTGACAGTGATGAGGGGTGGTTGTTTGACCGTGTACCCATTACAGACGCAGACAATGAGGCAGTGATCGCTGAGATTCTGGTTGAAGACAGCAGAGGTGTATTTGGCAGGCATGTTGGTCAGGATGATATCTATGAGGGTGCCCATGTTTACAGATTTGGGGTTGTACCTGGTAGGTTCCTTGATAATTTGTGTGAGATTGAGGGCATCTGGCCTAGATCGTAGGAATAGTCTCCGTGTTAAGCTTCGGTCACCTAACAGTACAAACTCTGAAGATATATGGGGGGAAATCACTTCACATATGGTGTGCAGGGCACAGCTGGGGGCTGAGGGGGGTCTATAACAAGCGGCAACGGTGAGAGACTTATTTCTGGAAAGGTGGATTATTAAAAGTAGAAGCTCAAACTGTTTGGGCACAGACCTGATAGTAAGAAAGAACTGCGCATGCTATCTCTGCGGTAGACTGCAACTCCGCCTCCTTTGGCAGTTCTATCTTGACGGAAAATGTTGTAGCTGGGGATGGAAAGTTCAGAATTTTTGGTGTCCTTCCTAAGCGAGGATTCAGACAAGGCTAGGACATCCGGGTTGGCGTAGTGTGCTAAAGCAGTGAATAAAACAAACTTTGGGAGTAGGCTTCTGAAGTCAACATGCATGAAACCAAGGCTTTTACGGTTACAGAAGTCAACAAATGAGAGCACCTGGGGAATCCTGGTGTAATCCTGGTGGCTAAAGGGCCTGGGTTAACCTCTACATCACTGTCACGTCCTGACCTTAGTTCCTTTTTTATGTCTCTGTTTTAGTTTGGTCAGGGCGTGAGTTGGGGTGGGAATTCTAGGTTTTGTAGTCTAGGTTTTGTATTTCTATGTGTTTGGCCTGGTATGGTTCCCAATCAGAGGCAGCTGGCAATTGTTGTCTCTGATTGAGAACCATACTTAGGTAGCCTGTTCTGTCTGTCTTTGGTGTGTCTGCACCAGACAGAACTGTTTCATTGGTTCCGCTTTGTTGTTTTTGTTCATTTAACAAATAGACACATACCACGCTGCACCTTGGTCCTCTCCTTCCAACAGCCGTTACAATCACCAGAGGAACCGAGGAGGAGTAGGATAAGGGTACGGCTAAAGGCTATAAGAACTGGTTGTCTAGTGCATTGGGAACAGCGAATAAATGGAGCAGATTTCTGGGTGTGGTAGAATAGATTCAGGGTATAATGTACAGACAAGGGTATGGTAAGATGTGAGTACAGTGGAGAAAAACCTAGGCAATGAGTTACGATGAGAGCGGTTGCATCTCTGGAGGCTCCAGTTAAGCAAGGTGAGGTCTCCGCATGCGTGGGGGTGGGACAAAAGAGCTATCTAAGGCATGTTGAGCGGGACTGGGGGCTCTACAGTGAAATAAAACAATAAGAACTAACCGAAACAGAAGTAGACAAGGCATTTTGAGAAGAGGCCTAAAGCAATCACTGGTGTTGGTTGGGAGAGCTAAAACAACGGGTAAATGGCAATGAATGGGCAGAGAGGGTCAGTTAGGTACACACAGGACCTGAGTTTGAGGCTGGGGCCGACAGATAAACAAAATAAGGTACAGTGTTAATGAACGGCTAAGCAGGCATCAGCTGTGTTGCCGATTGATCATGGGGTCCAATGAGCTGCAATAGGTGAATCAGGGAGCCGTTCGGTAGTTGCTACTACACTAGGCGAGCGGTGGACACGGCATTCAGAAAGCTAGCAGAAAGCTAGCGGGCCGGGGCTAGCAGATTCCTCCACCCCTCATTCCTCTCTCTCCCCTTCTTTATCCCGACTCCAACCCTATGGGAGCTAGAGCAGGCTATAATGGCCCTCTTGTCTCAGCCTAGTGGGGCTGAAGCCTGGAAATAGATTTGAGGCCTCCCCTTTCCTTGGTGAAACCTGTCCAGGCATACCGGTCTGGAAGCTAATCCCTAAGAATGTCCAGCTGGGTATGAGGGCCTTTTGTTCTGTCTGCTCTAATGCCTTTCTCAAACTCTAAGGTGTATGCTGTTCAACATAACAGAAATACACATGGGAATTCTATCTCTTGATCACATCCCACTGAGCACACACTGGTTGAATCAACTTTCTTCCACGTCATCTCAATGAAATTGCATTCAACCAACATGGAATAGAGATTGAAGACTGTGCCCAGTGGGATAGCATTGTCTGTGAGTTATTTTTGCTCCCTGAGAGAGAAGAGAGAAAGAGAGAGATAAGGTTGTCCCGCCACCAAGATACTGTCAGTGTTATAAATAGCAGTAATCAATGTCTCAGCTGGCTCTGTCTACAGTCCAAATTGATTTCAGTTCTTATAAGTCTACTCTGGAGCTTTTAGGAGAACCTGCTACTGAGCTGCTGCTATGTGTTGATTTTTTTATTTATTTGCAAATCAGTTAAGAACTAATTCTTATTTTCAATGACAGCCTAGGAACAGTCGTTTAACTGCCTTGTTCAGGGGCAGAACAACAGATTTTTACCTTATCAGCACGGGGATTTGATCTTGCAACCTTTCGGTTACAAGTCCAACACTCTAAACACTCGGCACTGGAGCGCTACGCAATGGCCGACTTTTTGTTCCAATCCAGCACTTGATTCCCCTGATTCACCTGATTCACCTCATTCAGCAAGGCCAGCAGAGCAATTGATAACTGGTTGATACTGAACCTAAGCTATGTCCTGTCATTATTCTGTTTCCAACTTCAACAAAATAGTATCCGATTTTTCACTCTGACCACAGAAGTGAGATGCATCCACTTTTCCTGATTTCTCTTTTTCTTTCAGTATCTAAGTCTGTGTGGGAGCTTATAACATACAACACAATACTGTAGAGGTGACTTGCCAAAATATATTTTTATACTCAGTATAACGGGGATGAAGTGGTCTAAGACACTGCAACTCAGTGCTAAAGGTGTCACTACAGACACCCTGGCTCATATCTCGTGATTGGGAGTCCCAAAGGGTGGCGCGCAATTGGCCCAGTTTATTCCGGGTTTGTCCAGGGTAGGTCGTCATTGTATATAAGAATGTGTTCTTAACTCACTTGCATAGTTAAATAAAGGTTAAAATAATAATAATAAAGAATTCGATGTGTTAGACTGTTTTCCCACCTAACACATTCCAGACTATCAAAAAAGTGACACGGAACTTCTTTGTCTCTGAGAATTACAAAGTGTCATGAAAATTATTTTCTACAATGTGCTCCATAAATAGCGAAAGAAGAGGGAAAGAGAGAGAGGGGGAACAAGAGAGAGAAAGAGGGAAAGAGGGAAGGAGAGGGTTGGGGGCAATATGCTGCAATAAAAATGATGTATGAGACGTCACTCAGCGATTGGTTCGATACATCACTCTCTGAGCAAAACACACACACACACACACACACACACAGAGAGAGTTATAATGAACTACGCGGTAGAGTCCTATCTGCCTATAATAGATCTGCAGATAAAATAAGGGCTGTTCCTCTATGCAAATACAGGCAAGCAGACTTTCTTTATTGCACTATATTAGCTCCATGAGAAAACTCCCTCAGTGCACGCTACACGCACACACACATGCACTCACACACAAAATACTGCTATTTATCAAACTACTCCAAGCAGTAGAAGCAGAGATGCCTGTAGTGTGAGTTCCAGCACACTGAACATGCAATAACTGAATCTGATAGCTACATTGATGGATGTATCTTGTTATTTAAAGCTAGCTGACGGAACTTGTTCTTCATTAACGTTTCCTGGTTTTGAAGCAGAAGTATGACTTCAACGTTATTAAATGATGGACAGTGTGTCATGTTGACTTGTAATTCCTTCTGGTTCTTACATGACTTCAAAATCACAAAAACATTTTGCGACATAGCGAAGGTATGACAGTTGTTCTGACAGGACTTTTTTCTGTATTGAGCAAATGAGAATGTTTCATCTTTTAAATTTCCCCACTCCTCACACTCTCCAATTGAGTAACTATCAAACCTTCCACATACAATCTATGTGAACTGAAGAGTTTGAGTGCTGTCTCTGTGCATGTGTTTCTACTAAACACAACACACACACACACACACACACACACACACACACACACACACACACACACACACACACACACACACACACACACACATATACACACACACACACACAGGGCATTACATTTTTTGAGGATTGTTTGTTTTCTCTGCAATGCTACTAGCCACTTTTATCAGGTTGTCTTTAACCAGCCCAGATAGTTTCCCAACCTCCCAACCTCATAACTAGCTACCAAGAAGCTATTTCAGGGTATCAGTCAAGTTAGAGTAGCTAGTTTGTCTAATTGTCTTAGCTGGAATACCTGCTGGCAAGTTTGGTAGACTTTTGAAAAGCAAGCAATAGCTAAATGTACTGAATAAGATCCACATTCTGTTCAATATTTTACCCAGATTTCAGCAGAGATGCAGAGAAGCATATTTAGTTTCTTTAAAAAAATGATCACCAGTCAGGAGGATACAAACAGCTCAAGAGGTATGCTTAGATATGCAGAAAAATATACATATTTTTTAAAAATAGATAGCACACACACACACCATCACACAGTCTAGGTATGCAAGAGACATAATGACAGTGTAACTGCCTAGGTAAACATGCAGAGCAGCTTGATACAGGGCACACACACTCACACAGACTGTCTCTTTAGACATAACTGACTGATAGTGTCTGTTTTAGGCAACACCAAAAAAGCTATTAAAAGTGGAGAGGGATGGGAGGGTGGAATAGGGAGGGAAAGAAAGACAAGAGAGGCAGGGCGAGCTAAATGGATAACAGAGGGTAAGGAAGCTGGAAATAGAGAGAGAGAGAGAGAGAGAGAGAGAGAGAGAGAGAGAGAGAGAGAGAGAGAGAGAGAGAGAGAGAGAGAGAGAGAGAGAGAGAGAGAGAGAGAGAGAGAGAGAGAGAGAGAGGAGTCATCCCTTCTTCTTTCCTCCTCACCTCACCCTCTTTAAGACCCACAAACACAAGTACACAAACTCACACCGGGATGATGAAATCTGTGGAGGAGGCCATTTATAATTACATACACTGCAAGACAGTGGAGATGGATTGTATCTGAGTCTGTGTGACTCCACACACACACACACACACACACACACACACACACACACACACACAGACACACACACAGACACACAGAGAGAGAGCGAGACCTACAGTATATATAGTAGGTGTCTGGGATCCATACTCATCCCCCAGGAGTGAGCAGATGCATGGTACAAGGATATCAGCCAGGATGCACTCACCCTATACATATCCATGGCTTGCTATGGTGTACATATCTGTATAGGGATATAAGACAGTATTCTTATATAGGACACACTGATTTAGACAGTTATACTGTCCTTTTTACATCTTTTTTACCCTAGCTCTAGTGTGCTACAGTAGCTGACTGTCAAACTGTGTGAGTTTGTGTAAGGGTAAATGTGACATCTTTGCTAACTCAGTCTTTGAACAGTGAGTCAGCCAGGAAAGAGCTTGGGGCTAACTCTGAACACCAGATTATAGAAAGGATTTTAATTCCTCTTTGTATCTGTTTCCTATTCTATGTTTTGCTAATACAGTGAAAACTTCCTCTATCCCCTTTTAAGTAGATATTGAATAATCATCCTGACCAAGGCACAGCAGTCCAAGTCAGTCAGAAAGGGGTAATGATCCTTTAGTTCCAGTGAACAACTCCAAGGATGACACCTAGTGGCACCAGGGACCACTACACTACACAAACAACATCTCCTCCTCCATCTCACATGCTCCCCAAATACACTGAGTGTACAAAACATTAGGAACACCTTCCTAATATTGAATTGCAACCCTTTAACCCTCAGAACAGCCTCAATTCAGCGGTGCATGGACTACAAGGTGTCGAAAGCGTTCCACAGGAATGCTGGCCCATGCTGACTCCGATGCTTCCCACAAATGTGTAAAGTTGGATGGATGTCCTTTGAGTGGTGGACCATTCTTGATACAAATTGCAGTTCTTGAGACACTCAAACCGGTGCGCCTGGCACCTACTATCATATCCCGTTCAGTCAGGCTTCAAGGCGGGTTACCCAACCGTGACTGTTCTTCTCTGTGTCACAGAGGCTCTCCTTACTGACAAAGCAAAATCTCTCTCCTCTGTTCTCATCCACCTAGATCTATTTGCTGCCTTTGACACTGTGAACCATCCAATCCTCCTCTCCACCCTCTCAGAGCTGGGCGTCTCATGTTCAGCACACTCTTGGATTGCGTCCTACCTGGCAGGCCGCTGCTACCAGGTGACTTGGAGAGGATCTGTGTCAGTATCACGTACTCTCATGACTGGTGTCCCCCAGGGCTCGGTTCTAGGCCCTCTCCTCTCTATACACCAAATCACTTGGCTCTGTCATATCATCACATGGTCTCTCCTATTTTGCGGATGACACTCAACTACCTACTAATAAACCTGTGCACTCCGTTCAGCCACCTCTGATCTCTTAGCTATCCCACCCAGCTCTTCTCTGTCCTGGCACACCAATGGTGGAACCAGCTTCCATGCCCATCTTCCGAAAACATCTGAAACCCTACCTCTTCAAAGAGTATCTTAAATAAGCCCACAGCACCACCCTCGCACCCACTTCTCACCCCTTTGGAATGGCTTCGATAGCCACAGTGAAACTATTTATGTGTTAAGTGATAGCACATTGGTTATGACAGCACATTGGTAGTAGTCAGTGACAATTATCAAAGCTAAGCAGGGTTGCATTAGGTTAAAACCCTGAATGGGAGACCAAAGGGATAGCTGTAGATAGATCAAATCTCCAGTAGGAGGGTCTGCCCAGTCTATAATTTTTTTCTGATATTGGATGTAATATTGAAGATATGACATAGCTTCAAAGGTACAAATTCAACATTTTATACAAGGTCTCTCTATGTTGAAAATTGGTTACCATGATTACATAATCCTGTGGTTTAAATTTCACCCTCAAAATACAAATGTTTACAAATCCAATGTATTGGTGCCGGAACGGATGTCTGACGTTTTACTTGTTCCTAACCAGCTGTGCTATTTTGTAAAACATTTTGCGTAGTTTGCAACTTATTTTTAAACTTATTCTGTACATAATGTTGCTGCTGCTGTCACTTATGCCTGAAAATAACTTCTGGGCATCAGAACAGAGATTACTCACATCGAACTGGACAAAGATTTTTTCTTTAACAACTTCTACCCCCAAGCCATAAGACATTGACTCTGTATATAGCCTCGCTACTGTTACTTTATTTTTTCTCCTTAATTATTTGTTATATTTCAAAAATTGTTGGTAAAGGGCTTGTAGTAAGCATTTCACCTGTTGTATTCGGCATGAGACAAATAACATTTTATTTTTATTTATTTTCCAAGTAGATTCTCCTTTACCCAAATCCAGATAGCAGATGTTCTGAAAGAGCTGCAAAACCTGGACCCGTACAAATCAGCTGGGCTTGATAATCTGGACCCGCTATTTCTGAAACTATCTGCCGCCATTGTCGCAACCCCTATTACCAGCCTGTTCAACCTCTCTTTCATATCGTCTGAGATCCCCAAGGATTGGAAAGCTGCCGCAGTCATCCCCCTCTTCAAAGGGGGAGACACCCTGGACCCAAACTGCTATAGACCTATATCCATCCTGCCCTGCCTATCTAAGGTCTTCGAAAGCCAAGTCAACAAACAGGTCACTGACCATCTCGAATCCCACCGTACCTTCTCCGCTGTGCAATCTGGTTTCCGAGCCGGTCACGGGTGCACCTCAGCCACACTCAAGGTACTAAATGATATCATAACCGCCATCGATAAAAGACAGTACTGTGCAGCCGTCTTCATCGACCTCGCCAAGGCTTTCGACTCTGTCAATCACCAAATTCTTATCGGCAGACTCAACAGCCTCGGTTTTTCGGATGACTGCCTTGCCTGGTTCACCAATTACTTTGCAGACAGAGTTCAGTGTGTCAAATCGGAGGGCATGCTGTCCGGTCCTCTGGCAGTCTCTATGGGGTGCCACAGGGTTCAATTCTCGGGCCGACTCTTTTCTCTGTATATATCAATGATGTTGCTCTTGCTGCGGGCGATTCCCTGATCCACCTCTACGCAGACGACACCATTCTATATACTTTCGGCCCGTCATTGGACACTGTGCTATCCAACCTCCAAACGAGCTTCAATGCCATACAGCACTCCTTCCGTGGCCTCCAACTGCTCCTAAACGCGAGTAAAACCAAATGCATGCTTTTCAACCGATCGCTGCCTGCACCCGCATGCCCGACTAGCATCACCACCCTGGATGGTTCCAACCTTGAATATGTGGACATCTATAAGTACCTAGGTGTCTGGCTAGACTGCAAACTCTCCTTCCAGACTCACATCAAACATCTCCAATCAAAAATCAAATCCAGAGTCGGCTTTCTATTCCGCAACAAAGCCTCCTTCACTCACGCTGCCAAGCTTACCCTAGTAAAACTGACTATCCTACCGATCCTCGACTTCGGCGATGTCATCTACAAAATGGCTTCCAACACTCTACTCAGCAAACTGGATGCAGTCTATCACAGTGCCATCCGTTTTGTCACTAAAGCACCTTATACCACCCACCACTGCGACTTGTATGCTCTAGTCGGCTGGCCCTCACTACATATTCGTCGCCAGACCCACTGGCTCCAGGTCATCTACAAGTCCATGCTAGGTAAAGCTCCGCCTTATCTCAGTTCACTGGTCACGATGGCAACACCCATCCGTAGCACGCGCTCCAGCAGGTGTATCTCACTGATCATCCCTAAAGCCAACACCTCATTTGGCCGCCTTTCGTTCCAGTACTCTGCTGCCTGTGACTGGAACGAATTGCAAAAATCGCTGAAGTTGGAGACTTTTATCTCCTCACCAACTTCAAACATCAGCTATCCGAGCAGCTAACCGATCGCTGCAGCTGTACATAGTCTATTGGTAAATAGCTCACCCTTTTCACCTACCTCATTCCCATACTGTTTTTATACTGTTTTTATTTATTTACTTTTCTGCTCTTTTGCACACCAATATCTCTACCTGTACATGCCCATCTGATCATTTATCACCAGTGTTAATCTGCAAAATTGTATTATTCGCCTACCTCCTCATGCCTTTTGCACACATTGTATATAGACTGCCCATTTTTTTCTACTGTGTTATTGACTTGCTAAATTGTTTACTCCATGTGTAACTCTGTGTTGTCTGTTCACACTGCTATGCTTTATCTTGGCCAGGTCGCAGTTGCAAATGAGAACTTGTTCTCAACTAGCCTACCTGGTTAAATAAAGGTGAAATAAAATTTTAAAAAAAAGATTCCATGTCAATTACATTGAATCAATGTTGATTCAACCAGTTTGTGCTCAGCAGGTGGGATTTATGGATGGGTCAATTAGCATTTAGGGGAAAAGAGAGAAACGAGATCCATCATCCATCTATGATGGCCCCCCACTGGCCCCCCACTTTAGTTAACAGGATTCATGTTAGTCTGAATCGTTAATGTATCAAAGCTGTATAGTTGAAGGGTCCTCTCTCTCGCTCTCTCTCTCTCGCTCTCTCTCTCTCTCGGTGCATGCTGGGTGTTTTTGGAGTTTGAGTGTTTGGTGTGGAAAGCTCTATCCTAACTAACTTTCTTGATTCTTTTCTTTACATGTTATTTTCTATGGTGGAGGGTTAATGCAATATTTGTTTTTAGCGGTATCCAAAGTTTTTTTTTTCAAAGTTAGGGTGGAAGAGGACAGAGTAACTTTCCTGGGGGTTGGAAGGTGTAGTGTGCGCAATGGCTTCTCAGCCTAGCGCGGAGGAGACGCTGTCGATACAGCATGGATTCAGGTGTGTTCCTGAGAACGGAGTTAAGGTGGAGGAGGTTCTGCTCGTGGTCGGTGAACAGGTAGGAGCTGAGTTTATACATTCTGCTTCTAGAATGAACAAAGCTGTGGTTGTGTTCATGAAAAGGGCTAATTTGGTCGGTAGGCTAATTGCTAGCGGAATATTTGTAAGGGATGTGTTGGTGTCAATTTCACCTCTCTCTACCCCTTCAACAAGAGTTGTAGTGGTAAATTTGCCTCCGTTTATTACGGATGATCAAATTAGGAAAGAGCTGAGTCGTTTTGGTAAGTTTGCTAGCGGTTTCCGTGTACTGTCAGCAGGTTTTCAGGCAGATGCCGTTAAGCACGTTGTTTCGTTCAGGAGGCAAGTGTTTATGTTTCTGAACAATAATGAGCAACAGCTAAATGTGCATTTTAAAGTGAGGCATGGGGAGGGGCTCTATGCAGGTTTTGCCAGCACAGATAGTCTACGGTGTTTTGAATGTGGGGATTTAGGGCACAAGAGCTTTGCGTGCCCACATAAAGGCCATAGACAAGGGGAGGGTACGAGCGCAAGGGGGAAATCGAGGTCAAAATGCAGGGGTAAGGAGATGCAGACAGCAGAGGCTGGGCCTAGTCAGTCTAGAGATGGTGGTGTAGATGAGGCTGGGTCTAGTCAGGCTAGAGATGGTGGAGAAGCAGAGGCTGGGTCTAGTCAGGCTAGAGATGGTAGGGTAGTGGAGGCTGGGTCTAGTCAGGCTAGAGATGGTGGAGAAGCAGAGGCTGGGTCTAGTCAGGCTAGAGATGGTGGGGTAGCTGAGGCTGGGCCTCGACATGCTATGGAGGGTGGTGCAGATGATGCTGGGCCGAGTCATGCTATGGAGGGTGGTATAGCTGAGGCTGGCCCTAGTCATGCTATGGAGGGTGGTGTAGCTGAGGCTGGCCCTAGTCATGCTATGGAGGGTGGTGCAGATGATACTGCGTCTAGTCAGGTTATTCTAGTGGATGAGGAGAGTATAGTGGGGAAGTGTAAGAGATTAGGGGGGGAGGAGGAGGGTGTCAAGAGGAAAAAGAAAAAGGGTGTGGACAAAGGCACCATGGAAATGTTGCCTGTTGCTGTGGGTGAGGCCCTAACCAGAGAGAAAGGGCAGGTGGTCAGGGTGGGAGATAGACAAGAGGAGGAAAGTGAGTCTGAGGAAGAGGATGAGGAGTTATTTTTTTCAGACTCCTCTTCAATTGGCCCGGAGCTGACAGCCAGTCAACCAGAGGGGTCTAAGTACACGTTGAGAGAACTGACAAGGTTCCTGAATGAGACTAAGGGGAAAAAAGTTAATCTTGAGACTTTTTTTCCTGATCCTAGAAAGTTTGTAAGATCAGTACAACATGCTATGAGAAATGAGGGGCATGGTGTCCTCTCACCCAGGAAACGGTTTAGGTTTAGGAAGTGGGTCACAACAGTGCGTAAAGGTTTACCTTCAGACACTGTTTAAATGTTTAATTTCTTACTGACACTGGGGCTTTTTGAGCTTTGCTATTGGTCTATTTCTCTGCTGGCTTTTCTCCCACTTCTTATGGAGACTCTTCGGGTAGGCTCTCTCAATATAAATGGCGCCAGAGATGCGGGAAAGAGGAGTGTGTTGGGTGAATATGTAAAACAAAAAAAAGTACAGGTGTTGTTTCTGCAGGAGACGCATAGTGATGTGGTGAATGAAGTTGATTGGGGGCTCTGGTGGAAAGGGGCAAGTGATTTGAGCCATGGGACAAATCTTAGTGCAGGGGTGGCAGTCCTTTTTGCACCGGGTCTGGCTGTAAAAATTTGCTCCTCAGAGGAGGTGTGTAGGGGTAGGTTGCTTGTTGTTAAAGCAGAAATTAACAACATGTGTTTTGTCTTTATAAATGTGTATGTGCCTAACACAGGGAGAGAAAGAGGGGTTCTATTTGGGAGTCTTAGACAGGAACTCTCACAAGTAGCGCCTGAGGAGACGCTGGTGATCGGAGGTGACTGGAACTGTACAATGGATTTTACAAAAGACAGAAATGGGGAAGAGCCTCATTCAGTGTCAGTGGGAGTGTTAAGGGACATCTTTAATCAGTTTGACCTAGTGGATGTTTGGAGAACTAAACATCCAAACACAAGACAGTATACGTGGGTGAAGGTTTTTGGGGCTAGGGTGAGTGCAGCTCGACTTGATCGTTTTTACATATCCAGGAATCAGAGCAATAGGCTGCTGGGTGCTACCATTCTCCCAGTGGGGTTTTCGGATCACCACATAACCATGGCTCGGCTGTCTATTTCACCAGGGCCCCGGCAGGCATCTTATTGGAAGTTCAATGTAAAGCTCTTACAAGATGCCACTTTTGCTCAGGTTTCCAGACTTTTTGGGAAAGATGGGGGCAGCGAAGAGAGGAGTATGAGTCTCTGAGTCAATGGTGGGATGTGGGGAAAGTGCAAATTCGGCTTTTCTGTCAACAGTACACAGCTCTCTCATCCTCAGAGGCTAGGAGAGTATTGGGGGAACTAGAGCGGTGTATTAGTGAGATGGAGGTAGAGATGGTGGGGCAAGGCAATGTAGGCCTCCAGGCTAACTTAGCCGAATTACGTAGGGACCTGGGCAGTTTTTTCCAGGTTAAAGCAAAGGGAGCACTTGTAAGAGCTAGGTTCTCCATGCTCAAGGAGATGGATGCTCCCAGCTCCTTCTTCTTTGGTTTGAAAAGACAGAGCAGTGAAGCCAAGGGTATGCATTGTCTATGGCTGTCTGATAGGCGGGTGACCTCTGTGGTGGGGGAGATGCGGGAGCGGACTGTGGAGTTTTATACTGAATTGTATAGGGCAGAAATGTGTGATCCTATGTGTGCTCAGGTCTTGTTCGCAGGACTCCCTAAGCTCTCTCGGGCACAGAGGGATGAAATGGACATTCCTCTGTTGTCACATGAACTGGCAGAGGCAGTAACCCAGATGTCCCCCGGTCGTGCACCCGGGGTCGATGGACTTCCAGTGGAATTTTACAAAAAATTCTGGGGAACAATTGGACAGGATTTCTTTTGCATGTTGCGAGAATGCGTCGGGGTAGGAGAGTTGCCGATGAGCTGCCGTCGGGCGGCTCTGACTCTCCTGCCCAAAAAAGGGGACTTGTGTGAACTTAAGAACTGGAGGCCTGTGGCATTACTCTGTGCGGACTACAAGATTTTTGCCAAGGTCCTCTCTAACAGACTGAAGTCCTATCTGGACTCTATAATACACAAGGACCAGACATATTGTGTACCGGGACGCTCAATCACGGACAACTTGTTCTTGATTAGGGACATGTTGAACTTGTCGAAAGGTTCTAATGTGAACTTTGGACTGGTCTCTTTAGATCAAGAGAAGGCTTTTGATAGAGTGGATCATGAGTATCTGTTTAATGTGATGTCTGGGTTTGGGTTTGGGAAGAGTTTTGTGACCTGTGTGAAGCTGTTGTATGCTGGGGCGTCATGTATGGTTAAGGTGGGAGGGGGGCTCAGTAGGCCAGTCTGGGTGAGACGGGGCATTAGACAAGGATGCCCTCTATCTGGGCAGCTGTACACACTAGCCATTGAGCCTTTTTAGGACTGCTACGCAGGAGACTGCAGGGAGTGTGCTGGACAGGCATGGATGTGGTGACAGGAATAGCAGTCTCAGCATATGCAGATGATGTTTCTGTGATGGACAGGGATGGGCAAGATATGCAGGAACTAGAGACCAGTCTGAAGGTGTACGAGGGAGCTTCATCAGCTAAGGTAAACTGGGGAAAGAGCAAAGCTCTGTTATGTGGGGCATGGGGGGATAGGGCTCCTCCTCTGCTTCCAGGGGGTTTGCAGTGGGGTTGTGAAGGGCTTAAAGTGTTGGGGAAGTACCTGGGCTCGGAGAGGTGGGTCAGCAAGAACTGGGAGGGGCTGTCACAGGCAGTGGTGTCAAGACTGGCCAGGTGGAGGTGGCTCCTGTCCCAAGTGTCATATAGAGGGAGGGTGCTGATAATCAACAACCTGGTGGCATCTTCCTTGTGGCATAAACTGGCTGTCCTCAACCCCCCCGCCGGTCTGCTTACAGACCTGCAACGCAAGCTGGTGGACTTCTTTTGGTCGGGACATCACTGGCTGATGGCAGCAGTTTTGTACATGACCGTCCACGAAGGAGGACAGGGCCTGGTGGAACTGGAGAGCAGGATGGCTGCTTTCCGACTAAAGGCGGTGCAGAGACTGCTGTACCACACTGATGTTGGCTGGAGGGAACCAGCATGCGCGCTGCTGAGGAGAGCTGGCGGATTAGGGTTGGACCGGCAGCTGTTCCTCATGAAGCTGGAGAGGCTGAGTACAGCAGGTCTCTCAGAGTTTTACTCTGCGGTGCTGAGGGCCTGGCAGCTGCTAAGGCCCACACGAGAAGGGGGTGTGGAGCCTGGGCAGTGGGTGTAGGAGAAGCCTATCTTCCACAACCCAGCCATCCCTTTGAGATCGGTTCAGTCGGCCACCCTGCAGAGGCAACTGATGGCAGGGGGTTTACAAAGGCTGGGTGACCTGAGACTGCTGGGAGAGGAGGGGTGGAATACCCCGGAGGTCTTGGCGCAACAAACAGGAATAACGTCTCTTAGGCTGCTGGAGAGATTCCTGGAGGAGGTCCAGGAGGCACTGTCTGAGCCGGTAAGGGGGGTGTTTGAGAGGCCAAAGGGAGAGGGGGCACCAATGTTCCCGCCACTGCAGGTGACGGCAGAGACTGGAGGCTGGCAAGGGGGTCTGGAGGACTTGTTAGATTTTAACACTCCGAGCCTGGGGGAGTTTGAGGGGGTGGGAGGTAAAGCCCTCTACAACCTCTGCGTTAAGGTTAGGAGCATTAGAAGCCTAACAGGAGTGAAGGCACATCAGTGGCAGGGGGTATGTGGGGCGGAGAGTATGGTGGGTTTTAGATGGAGGGCGCTCTACAAACCCCCAGTACCAAAGAGGTCAGGGGACCTCCAGTGGAGGGTTCTTCATGGAGCCCTGGCCACTAACAGCTGGTTGGCACGGGTTGATCCGGGAATTGGGCAGGGGTGTCCTTTCTGTCAAATGAAAGAAACTGTAATTCATGTGTTTTCTGTGTGCACCAGGTTAATGCCATTAATGTCTCTGTTGGAATGTCTGTGTGACAGGTTGGGGGTGGTTTTTGCTGTTGGGATGTTTATAATGGGATACAGGTATTCGAGTAAGGAGAAAGAAAAATGTGTTTTGTTGAATTTTCTGTTTGCTCAGGCAAAGTTAGCTATTTGGCTAACAAGGAGGAACAGGGTCAAAGGTGGGGGGATAACAGACCCTTTACTACTGTTTAATGGGATGGTCTCTGCGCTCCTTAGGGTTGAGTTTGCGTTCAATAAAATGATCAAATGTGTGGAGATGTTTGAGGAGATATGGTGTGTTGGGGGGGCTGTCTGTATTGCTGGGGAAGATGTTTTGGATATACGGTTGTAGGAGAGGGTTTTTGTGTATGGTGATTTGTATCATGTGGTAGATGGAAAGGTGAGTATGGTACATGTATGCAGTACAGGATATATTTGTATTTTTTTATTTTAGGAGTGGGGGGGTGAGTTTTAAATGAATTGACAATGTTTCAATAAAGAAAGACCAAAAGTCAAAAGTCTCTCTCTCTCTCTCTCTCGCTCTCTCGCTCTCTCTCTCGCTCTCTCGCTCTCTCTCTCGCTCTCTCTCTCTCGCTCTCTCTCGCACTCTCTCTCTCGCTCTCTATCTCTCGCTCTCGCTCTCGCTATCTCTCTCTCTCTCTCTCTCGCTCTCGCTCTCGCTCTCGCTCTCGCTCTCGCTCTCGCTATCTCTCTCTCTCTCTCTCTCTCCCCCTTCTTCTTCCCCAGTTCACTATAGATTATGCTTTTATCTTTTTAAGCGCTGTTCTGTTTTTAACACTCAACACTGTTTTTAACAAAGAGCATACTTGTGTGGTTATTTAAAGTTTCTCAATAAAGAACTGTTGAAATGGAGTTCAGTGTTTTATCCCAAACCTCTATACATCCATAAGGACATGGGTTAGCTTCCCACTGTCATAAATCAGGATCAATTGGAACACTCAACAACAGACAGCGTTATGCGGTTGGTTCTCCTGAAGGGAATTTTTCTGCTGATGAGTATTTTTCGAGGGGGGATATGGTACTTTGCTCCTCGCTCTGCTGACTAGTATTTTCCATCGCTCATGCAGGAATAATAAAGGCCTAGTGCACTAATTTGTTGACATTAAAAAAACAAACATATTATTAATCTTTGTATTGTAATTTAGGCGGTGCTGCAGCACCCTCAGCACCCCTACTTCCCCTGGCTATGTCCGCGACCCCAAAACAAAGTCTGACCCCACCATGTAAAAATAACTATGCAATACTTTTTGATTTTTGATTTTAAATTGGAGCTATGACAGTCTATTACAAATCAGTCTGACAATACTTTTGAAAGTATTTCAATCTGAAGGAAGTATGGTTTTAA
The DNA here is from genome assembly GCF_023373465.1 of Oncorhynchus keta. NCBI lineage: Eukaryota > Metazoa > Chordata > Actinopteri > Salmoniformes > Salmonidae > Oncorhynchus > Oncorhynchus keta. The sequence continues at coordinate 21,889,116 of NC_068441.1, read as the reverse complement.
GTGACTGAAATTATTGGGAATTTTCCATTACATGTGTGCACATTATACATCTTAGAGTAAGTAGTAAGCAGAATAAGTGCAGTCTATATGTGTGTCTAGGTCATTGGGCTAAGGAAGCCATTACCTAGTCCAGTGAGGTTCATTAGACGTGCATTAGGAGCATAGGTTTGTATTACTTAAGCACCATTAGACATGCACCTGCCTTGGGAGTGTGCATGTCTGTTTATTTTTGTACCCTTGCTATGGCCTGTTCACTGTTGCTATGGTTACGCCACCAATGGAATCTATGGCCTAATGTGAAACCAAGCTAAAAATTGGTGCAAGACAAAAAGATAATGGTGGCTAAATGCCAGAGGAGATGAATCATTAACATAAAGAGGAGTTACTGTGTGTGTGACGTAAGGATGAAAACTGTATGAAAAGTGTGTTCCGAGGCTGGAGAGGCAGTTGCTTCATGTTACTTTGTAATAAAGTCTATTTGAACTCACAAACTCCGGTATTTGGGAAATATTATTGACTGAATATTTCCACGACAAAATCAGAATCAGAAAGGTATTGGGAAGTTCAGAAGATAATTTTGTATGATCTTCTGAGATGTTCTTTTTCCCTCAGTCTGATTTAGTGCTTGGTCTTTTCCACTCTGTTCTAATAGGCCCTGTGCAAGTTGTGGACATTATAAAGGGAAACAGAACACACATGCATATTCCTGAGAGTCCTATCTTTCAGTGATGAGGTCATAATATTTTGTAGCTTAAACCATTCAACGGATAGAGCCATATTTGTAGGAAGAAAACAGAAACCACTCTGTTTATTACAACCGCTTCTAGCAGATACCTGAGGTTTCTGACGTAACAAGGGTCTATGAACCAAGCACAATTTAAAATGTTTAGTTTAGTTTCTTTTGCGACCCCATTTTTAAATCGAGTGTTCCCTAAGTTTGGGATACGAAGGTACAAAGGAACAGGTTTATAGAAGCTGAAGCTACTCTTCGATACACATCTGCTGTTGAGATTTGAATCTGTGTTAGAGAGACACCGTGTCCTCTCTTTTATCCCAAAACAGACACACTTCCTCTCCCTCTCTCTCTCTCCACCCGCCCCTCTTTGATCCGCCCCTGCAGATGCGCGGGAAAGATGACAGCTCCTCAACAATCTGGATTGATGGAGAAGAGAGAAGAGGGAGAAGAGAGTATATGGAAACAGAAGAGAGGGGAAAGAGGAGAGGGGGAAGAGAGTATATGGAAACAGAAGAGAGGGGAAAGAGGAGAGGGGGAAGAGAGTATATGGAAACAGGAGAGAGAGGGGAAAGAGGAGAGGGGGAAGAGAGTATATGGAAACAGAAGAGAGAGGGGAAAGAGGAGAGGGGGAAGAGAGTATATGGAAACAGAAGAGAGGGGAAAGAGGAGAGGGGGAAGAGAGTATATGGAAACAGGAGAGAGAGGGGAAAGAGGAGAGGGGGAAGAGAGTATATGGAAACAGGAGAGAGAGGGGAAAGAGGAGAGGGGGAAGAGAGTATATGGAAACAGAAGAGAGAGGGGAAAGAGGAGAGGGGGAAGAGAGTATATGGAAACAGAAGAGAGAGGGGAAAGAGGAGAGGGGGAAGAGAGTATATGGAAACAGAAGAGAGAGGGGGAAGAGGAGAGGGGGAAGAGAGTATATGGAAACAGAAGAGAGAGGGGAAAGAGGAGAGGGCGAAGAGAGTATATGGAAACAGAAGAGAGGGGGGAAAGAGGAGAGGGGGAAGAGAGTATATGGAAACAGAAGAGAGGGGGGAAAGAGGAGAGGGGGAAGAGAGTATGTGGAAACAGAAGAGAGGGGGAAGAGAGTATATGGAAACAGAAGAGAGGGGGAAGAGAGTATATGGAAACAGAAGAGAGAGGGGTAAGAGGAGAGGGGGAAGAGGGTATATGGAAACAGATGAGAGAGGGGTAAGAGGAGAGGGGGAAGAGAGTATATGGAAACAGAAGAGAGGGGGGAAAGAGGAGAGGGGGAAGAGAGTATATGGAAACAGAAGAGAGGGGGAAGAGAGTATATGGAAACAGAAGAGAGAGGGGAAAGAGGAGAGGGGGAAGAGAGTATATGGAAACAGAAGAGAGAGGGGAAAGAGGAGAGGGGGAAGAGAGTATATGGAAACAGAAGAGAGGGGGAAGAGAGTATATGGAAACAGAAGAGAGGGGGAAGAGAGTATATGGAAACAGAAGAGAGAGGGGGAAGAGAGTATATGGAAACAGAAGAGAGGGGAAAGAGGAGAGGGGGAAGAGAGTATATGGAAACAGAAGAGAGAGGGGAAAGAGGAGAGGGGGAAGAGAGTATATGGAAACAGAAGAGAGAGGGGAAAGAGGAGAGGGGGAAGAGAGTATATGGAAACAGAAGAGAGGGGGGAAAGAGGAGGGGGAAGAGAGTATATGGAAACAGAAGAGAGGGGGAAGAGAGTATATGGAAACAGAAGAGAGAGGGGAAAGAGGAGAGGGAGAAGAGAGTATATGGAAACAGATGAGAGAGGGGTAAGAGGAGAGGGGGAAGAGAGTATATGGAAACAGATGAGAGAGGGGAAAGAGGAGAGGGGGAAGAGAGTATATGGAAACAGATGAGAGAGGGGTAAGAGGAGAGGTGGAAGAGAGTATATGGAAACAGAAGAGAGAGGGGAAAGAGGAGAGGGGGAAGAGAGTATATGGAAACAGAAGAGAGGGGAAAGAGGAGAGGGGGAAGAGAGTATATGGAAACAGAAGAGAGGGGAGAAAGAGGAGAGGGGGAAGAGAGTATATGGTAACAGAAGAGAGAGGGGAAAGATAAGAGGGAGAAGATAGTATATGGAAACAGAAGAGAGAGGGGAAAGAGAAGAGGGAGAAGAGAGTATATGGAAACAGAAGAGAGAGGGGAAAGAGGAGAGGGAGAAGAGAGTATATGGAAACAGAAGAGAGGGGGGAAATAGGAGAGGGAGAAGAGAGTATATGGAAACAGAAGAGAGAGGGGAAAGAGGAGAGGGGGAAGAGAGTATATGGAAACAGAAGAAAGGGGGGAAAGAGGAGAGGGGGAAGAGAGTATATGGAAACAGATGAGAGAGGGGAAAGAGAAGAGGGAGAAGAGAGTATATGGAAACAGAAGAGAGGGGGGAAAGAGGAGAGGGGGAAGATAGTATATGGAAACAGAAGAGAGAGGGGAAAGAGGAGAGGGGGAAGAGAGAAGAGGGGGAAGAGAGTATATGGAAACAGAAGAGAGGGGGAAGAGAGTATATGGAAACAGAAGAGAGGGGGAAGAGAGTATATGGAAACAGAAGAGAGAGGGGAAAGAGAAGAGGGAGAAGAGAGTATATGGAAACAGAAGAGAGAGGGGAAAGAGAAGAGGGAGAAGAGAGTATATGGAAACAGAAGAGAGGGGAAAGAGGAGAGGGGGAAGAGAGAAGAGGGGGAAGAGAGTATATGGAAACAGAAGAGAGAGGGGAAAGAGAAGAGGGAGAAGAGAGTATATGGAAACAGAAGAGAGGGGAAAGAGGAGAGGGGGAAGAGAGTATATGGAAACAGAAGAGAGGGGGAAGAGAGTATATGGAAACAGAAGAGAGAGGGGAAAGAGGAGAGGGGGAAGAGAGTATATGGAAACAGAAGAGAGGGGAAAGAGGAGAGGGGGAAGAGAGTATATGGAAACAGAAGAGAGAGGGGGAAGAGGAGAGGGGGAAGAGAGTATATGGAAACAGAAGAGAGAGGGGAAAGAGGAGAGGGGGAAGAGAGTATATGGAAACAGAAGAGAGGGGGAAGAGAGTATATGGAAACAGAAGAGAGAGGGGAAAGAGGAGAGGGGAAGAGAGTATATGGAAACAGAAGAGAGGGGGAAAGAGGAGGGGGAAGAGAGTATATGGAAACAGAAGAGAGGGGGAAAGAGGAGAGGGGAAGAGAGTATATGGAAACAGAAGAGAGGGGGAAAGAGGAGAGGGAAGAGAGTATATGGAAACAGAAGAGAGAGGGGAAAGAGGAGAGGGGAAGATAGTATATGGAAACAGAAGAGAGAGGGGAAAGAGGAGAGGGGGAAGAGAGTATATGGAAACAGAAGAGAGGGGGAAAGAGGAGAGGGGGAAGAGAGTATATGGAAACAGAAGAGAGGGGGAAAGAGGAGGGGGTAAGAGAGTATATGGAAACAGAAGAGAGGGGGAAAGAGGAGAGGGGGAAGAGAGTATATGGAAACAGAAGAGAGGGGGAAAGAGGAGAGGGGGAAGAGAGTATATGGAAACAGAAGAGAGGGGAAGAGAGGGAAACAGAAGAGAGGGGGAAGAGAGTATATGGAAACAGAAGAGAGAGGGTAAGAGGAGAGGGGGAAGAGGGTATATGGAAACAGATGAGAGAGGGGGTAAGAGGAGAGGGGAAGAGAGTATATGGAAACAGAAGAGAGGGGGGAAAGAGGAGAGGGGGAAGAGAGTATATGGAAACAGAAGAGAGGGGGAAGAGAGTATATGGAAACAGAAGAGAGAGGGGAAAGGGAGAGGGGGAAGAGAGTATATGGAAACAGAAGAGAGAGGGGAAAGAGGAGAGGGGAAGAGAGTATATGGAAACAGAAGAGAGGGGGAAGAGGTATATGGAAACAGAAGAGAGGGGAAGAGAGTATATGGAAACAGAAGAGAGAGGGGGAAGAGAGTATATGGAAACAGAAGAGAGAGGGGAAAGAGGAGAGGGGGAAGAGAGTATATGGAAACAGAAGAGAGAGGGGAAAGAGGAGAGGGGGAAGAGAGTATATGGAAACAGAAGAGAGAGGGGAAAGAGGAGAGGGGGAAGAGAGTATATGGAAACAGAAGAGAGGGGGAAAGAGGAGGGGGAAGAGAGTATATGGAAACAGAAGAGAGGGGGGAAAGAGGAGAGGGGGAAGAGAGTATATGGAAACAGAAGAGAGGGGGGAAAGAGGAGAGGGGGAAGAGAGTATATGGAAACAAAAGAGAGGGGGGAAAGAGGAGAGGGGGAAGAGAGTATATGGAAACAGAAGAGAGGGGGAAGAGAGTATATGGAAACAGAAGAGAGGGGGAAGAGAGTATATGGAAACAGAAGAGAGAGGGGTAAGAGGAGAGGGGGAAGAGGGTATATGGAAACAGAAGAGAGAGGGGAAAGAGGAGAGGGCGAAGAGAGTATATGGAAACAGAAGAGAGGGGGGAAAGAGGAGGGGGGGAAGAGAGTATATGGAAACAGAAGAGAGAGGGGAAAGAGGAGAGGGGGAAGAGAGTATATGGAAACAGAAGAGAGGGGGGAAAGAGGAGAGGGGGAAGAGAGTATATGGAAACAGAAGAGAGAGGGGAAAGAGGAGAGGGGGAAGATAGTATATGGAAACAGAAGAGAGAGGGGAAAGAGGAGAGGGGGAAGAGAGTATATGGAAACAGAAGAGAGGGGGGAAAGAGGAGAGGGGGAAGAGAGTATATGGAAACAGAAGAGAGGGGGGAAAGAGGAGAGGGGGAAGAGAGTATATGGAAACAGAAGAGAGGGGGAAAGAGGAGAGGGGGAAGAGAGTATATGGAAACAGAAGAGAGGGGGGAAAGAGGAGAGGGGGAAGAGAGTATATGGAAACAGAAGAGAGGGGGAAGAGAGTATATGGAAACAGAAGAGAGGGGGAAGAGAGTATATGGAAACAGAAGAGAGAGGGGTAAGAGGAGAGGGGGAAGAGGGTATATGGAAACAGATGAGAGAGGGTAAGAGGAGAGGGGGAAGAGAGTATATGGAAACAGAAGAGAGGGGGAAAGAGGAGAGGGGGAAGAGAGTATATGGAAACAGAAGAGAGGGGGAAGAGAGTATATGGAAACAGAAGAGAGAGGGGAAAGGGAGAGGGGGAAGAGAGTATATGGAAACAGAAGAGAGAGGGGAAAGAGGAGAGGGGGAAGAGAGTATATGGAAACAGAAGAGAGGGGGAAGAGAGTATATGGAAACAGAAGAGAGGGGGAAGAGAGTATATGGAAACAGAAGAGAGAGGGGAAGAGAGTATAGGGAAACAGAAGAGAGAGGGAAAGAGGAGAGGGGGAAGAGAGTATATGGAAACAGAAGAGAGAGGGGAAAGAGGAGAGGGGGAAGAGAGTATATGGAAACAGAAGAGAGAGGGGAAAGAGGAGAGGGGGAAGAGAGTATATGGAAACAGAAGAGAGGGGGGAAAGAGGAGGGGGAAGAGAGTATATGGAAACAGAAGAGAGGGGGGAAAGAGGAGAGGGGGAAGAGAGTATATGGAAACAGAAGAGAGGGGGGAAAGAGGAGAGGGGGAAGAGAGTATATGGAAACAAAAGAGAGGGGGGAAAGAGGAGAGGGGGAAGAGAGTATATGGAAACAGAAGAGAGGGGGAAGAGAGTATATGGAAACAGAAGAGAGGGGGAAGAGAGTATATGGAAACAGAAGAGAGAGGGGTAAGAGGAGAGGGGGAAGAGGGTATATGGAAACAGATGAGAGAGGGGTAAGAGGAGAGGGGGAAGAGAGTATATGGAAACAGAAGAGAGGGGGAAAGAGGAGAGGGGGAAGAGAGTATATGGAAACAGAAGAGAGGGGGAAGAGAGTATATGGAAACAGAAGAGAGAGGGGAAAGAGGAGAGGGGGAAGAGAGTATATGGAAACAGAAGAGAGAGGGGAAAGAGGAGAGGGGGAAGAGAGTATATGGAAACAGAAGAGAGGGGGAAGAGAGTATATGGAAACAGAAGAGAGGGGGAAGAGAGTATATGGAAACAGAAGAGAGAGGGGGAAGAGAGTATATGGAAACAGAAGAGAGAGGGGAAAGAGGAGAGGGGGAAGAGAGTATATGGAAACAGAAGAGAGAGGGGAAAGAGGAGAGGGGGAAGAGAGTATATGGAAACAGAAGAGAGAGGGGAAAGAGGAGAGGGGGAAGAGAGTATATGGAAACAGAAGAGAGAGGGGAAAGAGGAGAGGGGGAAGAGAGTATATGGAAACAGAAGAGAGGGGGGAAAGAGGAGGGGGAAGAGAGTATATGGAAACAGAAGAGAGGGGGAAGAGAGTATATGGAAACAGAAGAGAGAGGGGAAAGAGGAGAGGGGGAAGAGAGTATATGGAAACAGAAGAGAGAGGGGAAAGAGGAGAGGGGGAAGAGAGTATATGGAAACAGAAGAGAGAGGGGAAAGAGGAGAGGGGAAAGAGAGTATATGGAAACAGAAGAGAGAGGGGAAAGAGGAGAGGGGGAAGAGAGTATATGGAAACAGAAGAGAGGGGGAAGAGGGTATGTGGAAACAGAAGAGAGGGGGAAGAGAGTATATGGAAACAGAAGAGAGAGGGGAAAGAGGAGAGGGGGAAGAGAGTATATGGAAACAGAAGAGAGAGGGGTAAGAGGAGAGGGGGAAGAGAGTATATGGAAACAGAAGAGAGAGGGGAAAGAGGAGAGGGGGAAGAGAGTATATGGAAACAGAAGAGAGGGGGAAAGAGGAGAGGGGGAAGAGAGTATATGGAAACAGATGAGAGAGGGGAAAGAGGAGAGGGGGAAGAGAGTATATGGAAACAGAAGAGAGGGGGGAAAGAGGAGAGGGGGAAGAGAGTATATGGAAACAGAAGAGAGGGAAAGAGGAGAGGGGGAAGAGAGTATATGGAAACAGATGAGAGAGGGGTAAGAGGAGAGGTGGAAGAGAGTATATGGAAACAGAAGAGAGAGGGGAAAGAGGAGAGGGGGAAGAGAGTATATGGAAACAGATGAGAGAGGGGTAAGAGGAGAGGTGGAAGAGAGTATATGGAAACAGAAGAGAGAGGGGAAAGAGGAGAGGGGGAAGAGAGTATATGGAAACAGAAGAGAGGGGGAAGAGAGTATATGGAAACAGAAGAGAGGGGGAAGAGAGTATATGGAAACAGAAGAGAGAGGGGGAAGAGAGTATATGGAAACAGAAGAGAGGGGGAGAGAGTATATGGAAACAGAAGAGAGAGGGGAAAGAGGAGAGGGGAAGAGAGTATATGGAAACAGAAGAGAGAGGGGAAAGAGGAGAGGGGGAAGAGAGTATATGGAAACAGAAGAGAGGGGGAAAGAGGAGAGGGGAAAGAGAGTATATGGAAACAGAAGAGAGGGGGAAAGAGGAGAGGGGGAAGAGAGTATATGGAAACAGAAGAGAGGGGAAGAGGGTATGGAAACAGAAGAGGGGGGAAGAGAGTATATGGAAACAGAAGAGAGAGGGGAAAGAGGAGAGGGGGAAGAGAGTATATGGAAACAGAAGAGAGGGGGTAAGAGGAGAGGGGGAAGAGAGTATATAGAAACAGAAGAGAGAGGGGAAAGAGGAGAGGGGAAGAGAGTATATGGAAACAGAAGAGAGGGGGAAAGAGGAGAGGGGAAGAGAGATATGGAAACAGATGAGAGAGGGGTAAGAGGAGAGGGGAAGAGAGTATATGGAAACAGAAGAGAGGGGGAAAGAGGAGAGGGGGAAGAGAGTATATGGAAACAGAAGAGAGGGAAAAGAGGAGAGGGGAAGAGAGTATATGGAAACAGATGAGAGAGGGGAAGAGGTGGAAGAGAGTATATGGAAACAGAAGAGAGAGGGGAAAGAGAGAGGGGGAAGAGAGTATATGGAAACAGAAGAGAGAGGGGTAAGAGGAGAGGGGAAGAGGGTATATGGAAACAGATGAGAGAGGGGAGAAAGAGGAGAGGGGGAGAATATGGTAACAGAAGAGAGAGGGGAAAGATAAGAGAGGGAGAAGATAGTATATGGAAACAGAAGAGAGAGGGGAAAGATAAGAGGGGGAAGAGGGGAAACAGAAGAGAGGGGGAAGAGAGTAATGGAAACAGAAGAGAGGGGGAAAGAGGAGAGGGGGAAGAGAGTATATGGAAACAGAAGAGAGGGGGAAAGAGGAGAGGGGGAAGAGAGTATATGGAAACAGAAGAGAGGGGGAAGAGAGTATATGGAAACAGAAGAGGGGGAAGAGAGTATATGGAAACAGAAGAGAGAGGGGTAAGAGGAGAGGGGAAGAGGGTATATGGAAACAGATGAGAGAGGGGTAAGAGGAGAGGGGAAGAGAGTATATGGAAACAGAAGAGAGGGGGAAAGAGGAGAGGGGGAAGAGAGTATATGGAAACAGAAGAGAGGGGGAAGAGAGATATGGAAACAGAAGAGAGAGGGGAAAGAGGAGAGGGGAAGAGAGTATATGGAAACAGAAGAGAGAGGGAAAGAGGAGAGGGGGAAGAGAGTACATGGAAACAGAAGAGAGGGGAAGAGAGTATATGGAAACAGAAGAGAGGGGGAAGAGAGTATATGGAAACAGAAGAGAGGGGGAAGAGAGTATATGGAAACAGAAGAGAGAGGGAAAGAGGAGAGGGGGAAGAGAGTATATGGAAACAGAAGAGAGAGGGGAAAGAGGAGAGGGGGAAGAGAGTATATGGAAACAGAAGAGAGAGGGAAAGAGGAGAGGGGGAAGAGAGTATATGGAAACAGAAGAGAGAGGGGAAAGAGGAGAGGGGGAAGAGAGTATATGGAAACAGAAGAGAGGGGGGAAAGGGAGGGGGAAGAGAGATATGGAAACAGGAAGGGGGGAAGAGAGTATATGGAAACAGAAGAGAGAGGGGAAAGAGGAGAGGGGGAAGAGAGTATATGGAAACAGAAGAGAGAGGGGAAAGAGGAGAGGGGGAAGAGAGTATATGGAAACAGAAGAGAGAGGGGAAAGAGGAGAGGGGAAGAGAGTATATGGAAACAGAAGAGAGAGGGGAAAGAGGAGAGGGGAAGAGAGTATATGGAAACAGAAGAGAGGGGGAAGAGGGTAAAAACAGAAGAGAGGGGAAGAGAGTATATGGAAACAGAAGAGAGAGGGGTAAAGAGGAGAGGGGGAAGAGAGTATATGGAAACAGAAGAGAGAGGGGAAAGAGGAGAGGGGAAGAGAGTATATGGAAACAGAAGAGAGGGGGAAAGAGGAGAGGGGGAAGAGAGTATATGGAAACAGATGAGAGAGGGGCAAGAGGAGAGGGGAAGAGAGTATATGGAAACAGAAGAGAGGGGGAAAGAGGAGAGGGGGAAGAGAGTATATGGAAACAGAAGAGAGGGGAAAGAGGAGAGGGGGAAGAGAGTATATGGAAACAGATGAGAGAGGGGTAAGAGGAGAGGTGGAAGAGAGTATATGGAAACAGAAGAGAGAGGGGAAAGAGGAGAGGGGGAAGAGAGTATATGGAAACAGATGAGAGAGGGGTAAGAGGAGAGGTGGAAGAGAGTATATGGAAACAGAAGAGAGAGGGGAAAGAGGAGAGGGGGAAGAGAGTATATGGAAACAGAAGAGAGGGGGAAGAGAGTATATGGAAACAGAAGAGAGGGGGAAGAGAGTATATGGAAACAGAAGAGAGGGGGAAGAGAGTATATGGAAACAGAAGAGAGAGGGGGAAGAGAGTATATGGAAACAGAAGAGAGGGGGAAGAGAGTATATGGAAACAGAAGAGAGAGGGGAAAGAGGAGAGGGGGAAGAGAGTATATGGAAACAGAAGAGAGAGGGGAAAGAGGAGAGGGGGAAGAGAGTATATGGAAACAGAAGAGAGAGGGGAAAGAGGAGAGGGGAAAGAGAGTATATGGAAACAGAAGAGAGAGGGGAAAGAGGAGAGGGGGAAGAGAGTATATGGAAACAGAAGAGAGGGGGAAGAGGGTATGGGGAAACAGAGGAGAGGGGGAAGAGAGTATATGGAAACAGAAGAGAGAGGGGAAAGAGGAGAGGGGAAGAGAGTATATGGAAACAGAAGAGAGGGGGAAAGAGGAGGGGGGAAGAGAGTATATGGAAACAGAAGAGAGAGGGGAAAGAGGAGAGGGGAAAGAGAGTATATGGAAACAGAAGAGAGAGGGGAAAGAGGAGAGGGGGAAGAGAGTATATGGAAACAGAAGAGAGGGGGAAGAGGGTATGTGGAAACAGAAGAGAGGGGGAAGAGAGTATATGGAAACAGAAGAGAGAGGGGAAAGAGGAGAGGGGGAAGAGAGTATATGGAAACAGAAGAGAGAGGGGTAAGAGGAGAGGGGAAGAGAGTATATGGAAACAGAAGAGAGAGGGGAAAGAGGAGGGGGAAGAGAGTATATGGAAACAGAAGAGAGGGGGAAAGAGGAGAGGGGGAAGAGAGTATATGGAAACAGAAGAGAGAGGGGTAAGAGGAGAGGGGGAAGAGAGTATATGGAAACAGAAGAGAGGGGGGAAAGAGGAGAGGGGGAAGAGAGTATATGGAAACAGAAGAGAGGGGGAAGAGAGTATATGGAAACAGAAGAGGGGGGAGAGAGTATATGGAAACAGAAGAGAGAGGGGAAAGAGGAGAGGGGGAAGAGAGTATATGGAAACAGAAGAGAGGGGGAAGAGGGTAGGGGAAACAGAAGAGAGGGGGAAGAGAGGATATGGAAACAGAAGAGAGAGGGGAAAGAGGAGAGGGGGAAGAGAGTATATGGAAACAGAAGAGAGAGGGGAAAGAGGAGAGGGGGAAGAGAGTATATGGAAACAGAAGAGAGAGGGGAAAGAGGAGAGGGGAAAGAGAGTATATGGAAACAGAAGAGAGAGGGGAAAGAGGAGAGGGGGAAGAGAGTATATGGAAACAGAAGAGAGGGGGAAGAGGGTATGTGGAAACAGAAGAGAGGGGGAAGAGAGTATATGGAAACAGAAGAGAGAGGGGAAAGAGGAGAGGGGGAAGAGAGTGTATGGAAACAGAAGAGAGAGGGGTAAGAGGAGAGGGGGAAGAGAGTATATGGAAACAGAAGAGAGAGGGGAAAGAGGAGAGGGGGAAGAGAGTATATGGAAACAGAAGAGAGGGGGAAAGAGGAGAGGGGGAAGAGAGTATATGGAAACAGAAGAGAGAGGGGAAAGAGGAGAGGGGGAAGAGAGTATATGGAAACAGAAGAGAGGGGGAAAGAGGAGAGGGGGAAGAGAGTATATGGAAACAGAAGAGAGGGGAAAGAGGAGAGGGGGAAGAGAGTATATGGAAACAGAAGAGAGGGGGAAGAGGAGAGGGGGAAGAGAGTATATGGAAACAGAAGAGAGAGGGGAAAGAGGAGAGGGGAAGAGAGTATATGGAAACAGAAGAGAGAGGGGTAAGAGGAGAGGGGGAAGAGAGTATATGGAAACAGAAGAGAGAGGGGAAAGAGGAGAGGGGGAAGAGAGTATATGGAAACAGAAGAGAGGGGAAAGAGTATATGGAAACAGAAGAGAGGGGGAAGAGAGTATATGGAAACAGAAGAGAGAGGGGGAAGAGAGTATATGGAAACAGAAGAGAGGGGGAAGAGAGTATATGGAAACAGAAGAGAGAGGGGAAAGAGGAGAGGGGGAAGAGAGTATATGGAAACAGAAGAGAGAGGGGAAAGAGGAGAGGGGGAAGAGAGTATATGGAAACAGAAGAGAGAGGGGAAAGAGGAGAGGGGAAAGAGAGTATATGGAAACAGAAGAGAGAGGGGAAAGAGGAGAGGGGGAAGAGAGTATATGGAAACAGAAGAGAGGGGGAAGAGGGTATGTGGAAACAGAAGAGAGGGGGAAGAGAGTATATGGAAACAGAAGAGAGAGGGGAAAGAGGAGAGGGGGAAGAGAGTATATGGAAACAGAAGAGAGAGGGGTAAGAGGAGAGGGGGAAGAGAGTATATGGAAACAGAAGAGAGAGGGGAAAGAGGAGAGGGGGAAGAGAGTATATGGAAACAGAAGAGGGGGGAAAGAGGAGGGGGGAAGAGAGTATATGGAAACAGATGAGAGAGGGGTAAGAGGAGAGGGGGAAGAGAGTATATGGAAACAGAAGAGAGGGGGGAAAGAGGAGAGGGGAAGAGAGTATATGGAAACAGAAGAGAGGGGAAAGAGGAGAGGGGGAAGAGAGAATGGAAACAGATGAGAGAGGGGTAAGAGGAGAGGTGGAAGAGAGTATATGGAAACAGAAGAGAGGGGAAAGAGGAGAGGGGGAAGAGAGTATATGGAAACAGAAGAGAGAGGGGAAAGAGGAGAGGGGGAAGAGAGTATATGGAAACAGAAGAGAGAGGGGAAAGAGGAGAGGGGAAGAGAGTATATGGAAACAGAAGAGAGAGGGGAAAGAGGAGAGGGGGAAGAGAGTATATGGAAACAGAAGAGAGAGGGGAAAGAGGAGAGGGGGAAGAGAGTATATGGAAACAGAAGAGAGGGGGGAAATAGGAGAGGGGGAAGAGAGTATATGGAAACAGAAGAGAGAGGGGAAAGAGAAGAGGGGGAAGAGAGTATATGGAAACAGAAGAGAGAGGGGTAAAGAGGAGAGGGGGAAGAGAGTATATGGAAACAGAAGAGAGAGGGGAAAGAGGAGAGGGGAAGAGAGTATATGGAAACAGAAGAGAGGGGGAAAGAGGAGAGGGGGAAGAGAGTATATGGAAACAGATGAGAGAGGGGAAAGATAAGAGGGGGAAGAGAGTATATGGAAACAGAAGAGAGGGGGAAAGAGGAGAGGGGAAGAGAGTATATGGAAACAGATGAGAGAGGGGAAAGAGGAGAGGGGGAAGAGAGTATATGGAAACAGATGAGAGAGGGGTAAGAGGAGAGGTGGAAGAGAGTATATGGAAACAGAAGAGAGAGGGGAAAGAGGAGAGGGGGAAGAGAGTATATGGAAACAGATGAGAGAGGGGTAAGAGGAGAGGGGGAAGAGAGTATATGGAAACAGAAGAGAGAGGGGAAAGAGGAGAGGGGGAAGAGAGAAGAGGGGGAAGAGAGTATATGGAAACAGAAGAGAGGGGGAAGAGAGTATATGGAAACAGAAGAGAGGGGGAAAGAGAGAGAGGGAAACAGAAGAGAGGGGGAAGAGAGCATATGGAAACAGAAGAGAGGGGAAAGAGGAGAGGGGGAAGAGAGTATATGGAAACAGAAGAGAGAGGGGAAAGAGGAGAGGGGGAAGAGAGTATATGGAAACAGAAGAGAGAGGGGAAAGAGGAGAGGGGAAAGAGAGTATATGGAAACAGAAACAGAAAGAGGAGAGGGGGAAGAGAGTATATGAAACAGAAGAGAGGGGGAAGAGGGTATGGGAAACAGAAGAGAGGGGGAAGAGAGTATATGGAAACAGAAGAGAGAGGGGAAAGAGAGGGGGGAAGAGAGTATATGGAAACAGAAGAGAGAGGGGTAAGAGGAGAGGGGGAAGAGAGTATATGGAAACAGAAGAGAGAGGGGAAAGAGGAGAGGGGGAAGAGAGTATATGGAAACAGAAGAGAGGGGGAAAGAGGAGAGGGGGAAGAGAGTATATGGAAACAGAAGAGAGGGGAAAGAGGAGAGGGGAAGAGAGAATGGAAACAGAAGAGGGGGGAAAGAGGAGAGGGGGAAGAGAGTATATGGAAACAGAAGAGAGAAAGAGGAGAGGGGGAAGAGAGTATATGGAAACAGAAGAGAGGGGAAAGAGGAGAGGGGGAAGAGAGTATATGGAAACAGAAGAGAGAGGGGAAAGAGAAGAGGGAGAAGAGAGTATATGGAAACAGAAGAGAGAGGGGTAAGAGGAGAGGGGAAGAGAGTATATGGAAACAGAAGAGAGGGGGAAAGAGGAGAGGGGGAAGAGAGTATATGGTAACAGAAGAGAGAGGGGAAAGATAAGAGGGAGAAGATAGTATATGGAAACAGAAGAGAGAGGGGAAAGAGAAGAGGGAGAAGAGAGTATATGGAAACAGAAGAGAGAGGGGAAAGAGGAGAGGGAGAAGAGAGTATATGGAAACAGAAGAGAGGGGGAAATAGGAGAGGGGGAAGAGAGTATATGGAAACAGAAGAAAGGGGGAAAGAGGAGAGGGGGAAGAGAGTATATGGAAACAGATGAGAGAGGGGGAAAGAGAAGAGGGAGAAGAGAGTATATGGAAACAGAAGAGAGGGGGTAAGAGGAGAGGGGGAAGAGAGTATATGGAAACAGATGAGAGGGGGAAAGAGGAGAGGGGGAAGAGAGTATATGGAAACAGATGAGAGAGGGGTAAGAGGAGAGGGGAAGAGAGTATATGGAAACAGAAGAGAGAGGGGAAAGAGGAGAGGGGGAAGAGAGTATATGGAAACAGAAGAGAGGGGAAAGAGGAGAGGGGAAGAGAGTATATGGAAACAGAAGAGAGAGGGGTAAGAGGAGAGGGGAAGAGAGGGAAACAGAAGAGAGGGGGAAAGAGGAGAGGGGGAAGAGAGTATATGGAAACAGAAGAGAGGGGAAAGGGAGAGGGGGAAGAGAGTATATGGAAACAGAAGAGAGGGGGAAGAGAAGTATATATGGAAACAGAAGAGAGAGGGGAAAGAGGAGAGGGGAAGAGAGAGGAAACAGAAGAGAGAGGGGTAAGAGGAGAGGTGGAAGAGAGTATATGGAAACAGAAGAGAGAGGGGAAAGAGGAGAGGGGGAAGAGAGTATATGGAAACAGAAGAGAGAGGGGTAAGAGGAGAGGGGAAGAGAGTATATGGAAACAGAAGAGAGAGGGGAAAGAGGAGAGGGGGAAGAGAGTATATGGAAACAGAAGAGAGGGGGAAGAGAGTATATGGAAACAGAAGAGAGGGGGAAGAGAGTATATGGAAACAGAAGAGAGAGGGGGAAGAGAGTATATGGAAACAGAAGAGGGGGGAAGAGAGTATATGGAAACAGAAGAGAGAGGGAAAGAGAGAGGGGAAGAGAGTATATGGAAACAGAAGATAGAGGGGAAAGAGGAGAGGGGAAGAGAGTATATGGAAACAGAAGAGAGAGGGAAAGAGAGAGGGGGAAGAGAGTATATGGAAACAGAAGAGAGAGGGGAAAGAGGAGAGGGGAAGAGAGTATATGGAAACAGAAGAGAGAAGAGGGCATGGAAAGAGAAGAGGGGGAAGAGAGTATATGGAAACAGAAGAGAGAGGGGAAAGAGGAGAGGGGAAGAGAGTATATGGAAACAGAAGAGAGAGGGGAAGAGAAGAGAGTATATGGAAACAGAAGAGAGAGGAAAGAGGAGAGGGGGAAGAGAGTATATGGAAACAGAAGAGAGGGGGAAAGAGGAGAGGGGGGAAGAGAGTATATGGAAACAGATGAGAGAGGGGAAAGAGGAGAGGGGGAAGAGAGTATATGGAAACAGAAGAGAGGGGGAAAGAGGAGAGGGGGAAGAGAGTATATGGAAACAGAAGAGAGGGAAAGAGGAGGGGGAAGAGAGTATATGGAAACAGATGAGAGAGGGGTAAGAGGAGAGGTGGAAGAGAGTATATGGAAACAGAAGAGAGAGGGGAAAGAGAAGAGGGGAAGAGAGTATATGGAAACAGAAGAGAGGGGGAAAGAGGAGAGGGAAGAGGTATATGGAAACAGAAGAGAGAGGGGGTAAGAGGAGAGGGGGAAGAGAGTATGGAAACAGAAGAGAGAGGGGAAAGAGGAGAGGGGAAAGAGAGTATATGGAAACAGAAGAGAGGGGGAAAGAGGAGAGGGAAGAGAGTATATGGAAACAGAAGAGAGAAGAGGGTATGTGGAAACAGAAGAGAGGGGAAGAGAGTATATGGAAACAGAAGAGAGAGGGGAAAGAGGAGAGGGGGGAGAGAGTATATGGAAACAGAAGAGAGAGGGGTAAGAGGAGAAAAGAGAGTATATGGAAACAGAAGAGAGAGGGGAAAGAGGAGAGGGGGAAGAGAGTATATGGAAACAGAAGAGAGGGGGGAAAGAGGAGAGGGGAAGAGAGTATATGAAACAGATGAGAGAGAGGGGTAAGAGGAGAGGGGAGAGGGAAACAGAAGAGAGGGGGGAAAGAGGAGGGGGAAGAGAGTATATGGAAACAGAAGAGAGGGAAGAGGAGAGGGGGAAGAGAGTATATGGAAACAGATGAGAGAGGGGGAGGAGAGGGGAAGAGAGTATATGGAAACAGAAGAGAGAGGGGAAAGAGGAGAGGGGGAAGAGAGATATGAAAACAGATGAGAGGGGGTAAGAGGAGAGGGAAGAGAGTATATGGAAACAGAAGAGAGAGGAAAGAAGAGGGGAAGAGAGTATATGGAAACAGAAGGAGAAAGAGAGTATATGGAAACAGAAGAGAGGGGAAATATGGAAACAGAAGAGAGAGGGAAGAGTATATGGAAACAGAAGAGAGAGGGGAAGAGAGTATATGGAAACAGAAGAGAGAGGGAAAGAGGAGAGGGGGAAGAGAGTATATGGAAACAGAAGAGAGAGAAAGAGGAGAGGGGGAAGAGAGTATATGGAAACAGAAGAGAGAGGGGAAAGAGGAGAGGGGAAAGAGATATATGGAAACAGAAGAGAGAGGGGAAAGAGGAGAGGGGGAAGAGAGTATATGGAAACAGAAGAGAGGGGGAAGAGGGTAAAACAGAAGAGAGGGGGAAGAGAGTATATGGAAACAGAAGAGAGAGGGGAAAGAGGAGAGGGGAAGAGAGTATATGGAAACAGAAGAGAGAGGGGGTAAGAGGAGAGGGGGAAGAGAGTATATGGAAACAGAAGAGAGAGGGGAAAGAGGAGAGGGGAAGAGAGTATATGGAAACAGAAGAGAGAGGGGAAAGAGGAGAGGGGGAAGAGAGTATATGGAAACAGATGAGAGAGGGGAAAGAGGAGAGGGGAAGAGAGTATATGGAAACAGAAGAGAGGGGGAAAGAGGAGAGGGGGAAGAGAGTATATGGAAACAGAAGAGAGGGGAAAGAGGAGAGGGGAAGAGAGTATATGGAAACAGATGAGAGGAAAAGAGGAGAGGGGAAGAGAGTATATGGAAACAGAAGAGAGAGGGGAAAGAGGAGAGGGAGAAGAGAGATATGGAAACAGATGAGAGAGGGGTAAGAGGAGAGGTGGAAGAGAGTATATGGAAACAGAAGAGAGGGGAGAAAGAGGAGAGGGGGAAGAGAGTATATGGTAACAGAAGAGAGGGGGGAAAGATAAGAGGAGAAGATAGTATATGGAAACAGAAGAGAGGGGAAAGAGAAGAGGGAGAAGAGAGTATATGGAAACAGAAGAGAGAGGGGAAAGAGGAGAGGGAGAAGAGAGTATATGGAAACAGAAGAGAGGGGGAAATAGGAGAGGGGAAGAGAGTATATGGAAACAGAAGAAAGGGGGAAAGAGGAGAGGGGGAAGAGAGTATATGGAAACAGAAGAGAGAGGGGAGAAGAGAGGAGGGGAGATGAGAGAGGGGTAAGAAACAGAAGAGATGAGAGGGGTAAAGAGGAGAGGGGGAAGAGAGTATATGGAAACAGATGAGAGAGGGGTAAGAGGAGAGGTGGAAGAGAGTATATGGAAACAGAAGAGAGAGGGAAGAGAGGGGGAAGAGAGTATATGGAAACAGAAGAGAGGGGGAAAGAGGAGAGGGGGAAGAGAGTATATGGAAACAGATGAGAGAGGGGTAAGAGGAGAGGGGGAAGAGAGTATATGGAAACAGAAGAGGGGGGAAAGAGGAGAGGGGGAAGAGAGTATATGGAAACAGAAGAGAGGGGAAAGAGGAGAGGGGGAAGAGAGGTATGGAAACAGATGAGAGAGGGGTAAGAGGAGAGGTGGAAGAGAGTATATGGAAACAGAAGAGAGGGGGAAAGATGGAGAGGGGGAAGAGAGTATATGGAAACAGATGAGAGAGGGGTAAGGGAGAGGGGAAGAGAGTATATGGAAACAGAAGAGAGGGGAGAAAGAGGAGAGGGGGAAGAGAGTATATGGAAACAGAAGAGAGGGGAAAGATAAGAGGGAGAAGATAGTATATGGAAACAGAAGAGAGAGGGGAAGAGAAGAGGGGAAGAGAGTATATGGAAACAGAAGAGAGGGAAAGAGGAGAGGGAGAAGAGAGTATATGGAAACAGAAGAGAGGGGGAAATAGGAGAGGGGGAAGAGAGTATATGAAACAGAAGAAAGGGGGAAAGGAGAGAGGGAAGAGAGTATATGGAAACAGATGAGAAGGGGAAAGAAGAGGAAAGAGAGAAACAGATGAGAGAGGGTAAGAGGAGAGGAAGAGAGTATATGGAAACAGATGAGAGAGGGGAAAGAGGAGAGGGGGAAGAGAGTATATGGTAACAGAAGAGAGAGGGAAAGATAAGAGGAGAAGATAGTATATGGAAACAGAAGAGAGAGGGGAAAGAGAAGAGGGAGAAGAGAGTATATGGAAACAGAAGAGAGAGGGGAAAGAGGAGAGGAGAAGAGAGTATATGGAAACAGAAGAGAGGGGGAAATAGGAGAGGGGGAAGAGAGTATATGGAAACAGAAGAAAGGGGGGAAAGAGGAGAGGGGGAAGAGAGTATATGGAAACAGATGAGAGAGGGGAAAGAGAAGAGGGAGAAGAGAGTATATGGAAACAGATTGAGAGAGGGGTAAGAGGAGAGGGGGAAGAGAGTATATGGAAACAGATGAGAGAGGGGAAAGAGGAGAGGGGGAAGAGAGTATATGGAAACAGATGAGAGAGGGGTAAGAGGAGAGGGGGAAGAGAGTATATGGAAACAGAAGAGAGAGGGGAAAGAGGAGAGGGGGAAGAGAGTATATGGAAACAGAAGAGAGGGGGGAAAGAGGAGAGGGGGAAGAGAGTATATGGAAACAGATGAGAGAGGGGTAAGAGGAGAGGGGGAAGAGAGTATATGGAAACAGAAGAGAGGGGGGAAAGAGGAGAGGGGGAAGAGAGTATATGGAAACAGAAGAGAGGGAAAGAGGAGAGGGAAGAGAGTATATGGAAACAGATGAGAGAGGGGTAAGAGGAGAGGTGGAAGAGAGTATATGGAAACAGAAGAGAGAGGGGAAAGAGGAGAGGGGGAAGAGAGTATATGGAAACAGATGAGAGAGGGGTAAGAGGAGAGGGAAGAGAGTATATGGAAACAGAAGAGAGGGGAGAAAGAGGAGAGGGGGAAGAGAGTATATGGTAACAGAAGAGAGAGGGGAAAGATAAGAGGGAGAAGATAGTATATGGAAACAGAAGAGAGAGGGGAAAGATAAGAGGGAGAAGAGAGTATATGGAAACAGAAGAGAGGGGGAAAGAGGAGAGGGAGAAGAGAGTATATGGAAACAGAAGAGAGGGGGGAAATAGGAGAGGGGGAAGAGAGATATGGAAACAGAAGAAAGGGGAAAGAGGAGAGGGGGAAGAGAGTATATGGAAACAGAAGAGAGGGGGAAAGAGAAGAGGGAGAAGAGAGTATATGGAAACAGATGAGAGAGGGGTAAGAGGAGAGGGGAAGAGAGTATATGGAAACAGATGAGAGAGGGGGAAAGAGGAGAGGGGAAGAGAGTATATGGAAACAGAAGAGAGAGGGGAAAGAGGAGAGGGGAAGAGAGTATATGGAAACAGAAGAGAGAGGGGAAAGAGGAGAGGGGGAAGAGAGTATATGGAAACAGAAGAGAGAGGGGAAGAGGAGAGGTGGAAGAGAGTATATGGAAACAGAAGAGAGGGGAGAAAGAGGAGAGGGGAAGAGAGTATATGGAAACAGAAGAGAGAGGGGAAAGATAAGAGGGAGAAGATAGTATATGGAAACAGAAGAGAGAGGGAAAGAGAAGAGGGAGAAGAGAGTATATGGAAACAGAAGAGAGAGGGGAAAGAGAAGAGAGGGAAGAGAGTATATGGAAACAGAAGAGAGGGGGAAAGAGGAGAGGGGGAAGAGAGTATATGGAAACAGAAGAGAGGGGAAAGAAGAGGGGAAGAGAGTATATGGAAACAGAAGAGAGGGGTAAGAGGAGAGGGGAAGAGAGTATATGGAAACAGAAGAGAGAGGGGAAAAGGAGAGGGGGAAGAGAGTATATGGAAACAGAAGAGAGGGGAAGAGGGTATATGGAAACAGAAGAGAGGGGAGAAAGAGGAGAGGGGGAAGAGAGTATATGGAAACAGAAGAGAGAGGGGTAAGAGGAGAGGGGGAAGATAGTATATGGAAACAGAAGAGAGAGGGGAAAGAGAAGAGGGAGAAGAGAGATATGGAAACAGAAGAGAGGGGAAAGAGGAGAGGGGGAAGAGAGATATGGAAACAGATGAGAGAGGGGTAAGAGGAGAGGAAGAGAGTATATGGAAACAGAAGAGAGGGGAAAGAGGAGAGGGGAAGAGAGATATGGAAACAGATGAGAGGGGGCAAGAGGAGAGGTGGAAGAGAGTATATGGAAACAGAAGAGAGGGGAAAGAGGAGAGGGGGAAGAGAGTATATGGAAACAGATGAGAGAGGGGTAAGAGGAGAGGTGGAAGAGAGTATATGGAAACAGAAGAGAGAGGGGAAAGAGGAGAGGGGGAAGAGAGTATATGGAAACAGATGAGAGAGGGGTAAGAGGAGAGGTGGAAGAGAGTATATGGAAACAGAAGAGAGGGGAGAAAGAGGAGAGGGGGAAGAGAGTATATGGTAACAGAAGAGAGAGGGGAAAGATAAGAGGGAGAAGATAGTATATGGAAACAGAAGAGAGAGGGGAAAGAGAAGAGGGAGAAGAGAGTATATGGAAACAGAAGAGAGAGGGGAAAGAGGAGAGGGAGAAGAGAGTATATGGAAACAGAAGAGAGGGGGGAAATAGGAGAGGGGGAAGAGAGTATATGGAAACAGAAGAAAGGGGGGAAAGAGGAGAGGGGGAAGAGAGTATATGGAAACAGATGAGAGAGGGGAAAGAGAAGAGGGAGAAGAGAGTATATGGAAACAGATGAGAGAGGGGTAAGAGGAGAGGGGGAAGAGAGTATATGGAAACAGATGAGAGAGGGGAAAGAGGAGAGGGGGAAGAGAGTATATGGAAACAGATGAGAGAGGGGTAAGAGGAGAGGTGGAAGAGAGTATATGGAAACAGAAGAGAGAGGGGAAAGAGGAGAGGGGGAAGAGAGTATATGGAAACAGATGAGAGAGGGGTAAGAGGAGAGGTGGAAGAGAGTATATGGAAACAGAAGAGAGGGGAGAAAGAGGAGAGGGGGAAGAGAGTATATGGTAACAGAAGAGAGAGGGGAAAGATAAGAGGGAGAAGATAGTATATGGAAACAGAAGAGAGAGGGAAAGAGAAGAGGGAGAAGAGAGTATATGGAAACAGAAGAGAGAGGAAAGAGAAGAGGGAGAAGAGAGTATATGGAAACAGATGAGAGGGGAAAGAGGAGGGGGAAGAGAGAGTATATGGAAACAGAAGAGAGAGGGAAAGAGGGAGGGGAAGAGAGTATATGGAAACAGATGAGAGAGGGGTAAGAGGAGAGGGGGAAGAGAGTATATGGAAACAGAAGAGAGAGGGAAAGAGGAGAGGGGAAGAGAGTATATGGAAACAGATGAGAGAGGGGTAAGAGGAGAGGTGGAAGAGAGATATGGAAACAGAAGAGAGGGGAGAAAGAAGAGGGGGAAGATATGGTAACAGAAGAGAGGAAAGATAAGAGGGAGAAGATAGTATATGGAAACAGAAGAGAGAGGGGAAAGAGAAGAGGGAGAAGAGAGTATATGGAAACAGAAGAGAGAGGGGAAAGAGAAGGGGAGAAGAGAGTATATGGAAACAGAGAAGAGAGAGGGGAAGAATATGGAAACAGAAGAGAGGAAAGAAGAGGGGAAGAGAGTATATGGAAACAGAAGAGAGGGGAAAGAGAAGAGGGAGAAGAGAGTATATGGAAACAGAAGAGAGAGGGGAAAGAGGAGAGGGGGAAGAGAGTATATGGAAACAGAAGAGAGAGGGAAAAAGAGGAGAGGGGGAAGAGAGTATATGGAAACAGATGAGAGAGGGGAAAGAGGAGAGGGTAAGAGAGTATATGGAAACAGAAGAGAGAGGGGAAAGAGGAAAGGGAAGGAGTATATGGAAACAGATGAGAGAGGGGTAAGAGGAGAGGTGGAAGAGAGTATATGGAAACAGAAGAGAGGGGAAAGAGGAGAGGGGGAAGAGAGTATATGGAAACAGAAGAGAGAGGGGAAAGAGAAGAGGGAGAAGAGAGTATATGGAAACAGAAGAGAGAGGGGAAAGAGAAGAGGGAGAAGAGAGTATATGGAAACAGAAGAGAGAGGGGAAAGAGAAGAGGGAGAAGAGAGTATATGGAAACAGAAGAGAGGGGGAAAGAGGAGAGGGGGAAGAGAGTATATGGAAACAGAAGAGAGGGGAAAGAGGAGAGGGGGAAGAGAGTTATGGAAACAGATGAGAGAGGGGTAAGAGGAGAGGGGAAGAGAGTATATGGAAACAGAAGAGAGAGGGGAAAAGGAGAGGGGGAAGAGAGTATATGGAAACAGATGAGAGAGGGGTAAGAGGAGAGGTGGAAGAGAGTATATGGAAACAGAAGAGAGGGGGAAAGAGGAGAGGGAAGAGAGTATATGGAAACAGAAGAGAGAGGGGTAAGATAAGAGGGGAAGATAGTATATGGAAACAGAAGAGAGGGGAAAGAGAAGAGGGAGAAGAGAGTATATGGAAACAGAAGAGAGGGGAAAGAGGAGAGGGGGAAGAGAGTATATGGAAACAGATGAGAGAGGGGTAAGAGGAGAGGTGAAGAGAGTATATGGAAACAGAAGAGAGAGGGGAAAGAAGAGGGGAAGAGATATGGAAACAGATGAGAGGGGGGTAAGGGAGGTGGAAGAGAGTATATGGAAACAGAAGAGAGGGGAAAAAGAGGAGAGGGGGAAGAGAGTATATGGAAACAGAAGAGAGAGGGGTAAGAGGAGAGGGGAAGAGAGTATATGGAAACAGAAGAGAGAGGGGAAAGAGGAGAGGGGGAAGAGAGTATATGGAAACAGATGAGAGAGGGGTAAGAGGAGAGGGGAAGAGAGTATATGGAAACAGAAGAGAGGGAGAAAGAGGAGAGGGGAAGAGAGTATATGGAACAGAAGAGAGAGGGGAAAGATAAGAGGGAGAAGATAGTATATGGAAACAGAAGAGAGAGGGAAAGAGAAGAGGGAGAAGAGAGTATATGGAAACAGAAGAGAGAGGGAAAGAGGAGAGGGGAAGAGAGTATATGGAAACAGAAGAGAGGGGGAAAGAGGAGAGGGGGAAGAGAGTATATGGAAACAGAAGAAGGGGGAAAGAGGAGAGGGGGAAGAGAGTATATGGAAACAGAAGAGAGAGGGGAAAGAGAAGAGGGAGAAGAGAGTATATGGAAACAGATGAGAGAGGGGTAAGAGGAGAGGGGAAGAGAGTATATGGAAACAGAAGAGAGGGGAAAGAGGAGAGGGAAGAGAGTATATGAAACAGATGAGAGAGGGGGAGAGGTGGAAGAGAGTATATGGAAACAGAAGAGAGAGGGAAAGAGGAGAGGGGGAAGAGAGTATATGGAAACAGATGAGAGAGGGGAAAGAGGAGAGGGGAAGAGAGTATATGGAAACAGAAGAGAGGGGGAAAGAGGAGAGGGGAAGAGAGTATATGGTAAACAGAAGAGAGAGGGAAAGAGAAGAGGGAGAAGATAGTATATGGAAACAGAAGAGAGAGGGGAAAGAGAAGAGGGAGAAGAGAGTATATGGAAACAGAAGAGAGAGGGGAAAGAGAAGAGGGAGAAGAGAGTATATGGAAACAGAAGAGAGGGGGGAAAGAGGAGAGGGGGAAGAGAGTATATGGAAACAGAAGAGAGGGAAAGAGGAGAGGGGGAAGAGAGTATATGGAAACAGAAGAGAGAGGGGTAAGAGGAGAGGGGGAAGAGAGTATATGGAAACAGAAGAGAGAGGGGAAAAGGAGAGGGGGAAGAGAGTATATGGAAACAGAAGAGAGAGGGAAAGAGGAGAGGTGGAAGAGAGTATATGGAAACAGAAGAGAGGGGAAAGAGGAGAGGGGGAAGAGAGTATATGGAAACAGAAGAGAGAGGAAAGAGAAAGAGGGAGAAGATAGTATATGGAAACAGAAGAGAGAGGGGAAGAGAAGAGGAGAAGAGAGTATATGGAAACAGAAGAGAGGGAAAGAGGAGAGGGGGAAGAGAGTATATGGAAACAGAAGAGAGGGAGAAAGAGGAGAGGGGGAAGAGAGTATATGGTAACAGAAGAGAGGGGAAAGATAGAGGGAGAAGATAGTATATGGAAACAGAAGAGAGAGGGAAAGAGGAGAGGGAAGAGAGTATATGGAAACAGAAGAGAGGGGGAAAGGGAGAGGGGGAAGAGAGTATATGGAAACAGAAGAGGGGGAAAGAGAGAGGGGGAAGAGAGTATATGGAAACAGATGAGGGGGGAAAGAGAAGAGGGAGAAGAGAGTATATGGAAACAGATGAGAGAGGGAAGAGGAGAGGGGGAAGAGAGTATATGGAAACAGAAGAGAGGGGAGAGAGGGGGAAGAGAGTATATGGAAACAGAAGAGAGAGGGGCAAGAGGAGAGGGGAAGAGAGTATATGGAAACAGAAGAGAGAGGGGAAAGAGGAGAGGGGGAAGAGAGTATATGGAAACAGAAGAGAGAGGGGTAAGAGGAGAGGGGAAGAGAGTATATGGAAACAGAAGAGAGGGGAGAAAGAGGAGAGGGGGAAGAGAGTATATGGTAACAGAAGAGAGAGGGGAAAGATAAGAGGGAGAAGATAGTATATGGAAACAGAAGAGAGAGGGGAAAGAGAAGAGGGAGAAGAGAGTATATGGAAACAGAAGAGAGAGGGGAAAGAGGAGAGGGAGAAGAGAGTATATGGAAACAGAAGAGAGGGGGAAAGAGGAGAGGGGGAAGAGAGTATATGGAAACAGAAGAGAGGGGAAAGAGGAGAGGGGGAAGAGAGTATATGGAAACAGATGAGAGAGGGGTAAGAGGAGAGGTGGAAGAGAGTATATGGAAACAGAAGAGAGAGGGGAAAGAGGAGAGGGGGAAGAGAGTATATGGAAACAGATGAGAGAGGGGTAAGAGGAGAGGTGGAAGAGAGTATATGGAAACAGAAGAGAGGGGAGAAAGAGGAGAGGGGGAAGAGAGTATATGGTAACAGAAGAGAGAGGGGAGGGAGAAGATAGTATATGGAAACAGAAGAGGAGGGGAAAGAGAGAGGGAGAAGAGAGTATATGGAAACAGAAGAGAGAGGGAAAGAGGAGAGGGAGAAGAGAGATATGGAAACAGAAGAGAGGGGGAAATAGGAGGGGGAAGAGAGTATATGGAAACAGAAGAGAGGGGGGAAAGAGGAGAGGGGGAAGAGAGTATATGGAAACAGATGAGAGAGGGGAAAGAGAAGAGGGAGAAGAGAGTATATGGAAACAGAAGAGAGAGGGGAAAGAGGAGAGGGGAAGAGAGTATATGGAAACAGAAGAGAGAGGGGAAAGATGAGAGGGGGAAGAGAGTATATGGAAACAGATGAGAGAGGGGTAAGAGGAGAGGGGAAGAGAGTATATGGAAACAGAAGAGAGAGGGGAAAGAGGAGAGGGGGAAGAGAGTATATGGAAACAGAAGAGAGGGGAAAGAGGAGAGGGGGAAGAGAGTATATGGAAACAGAAGAGAGGGAAAAGAGAGAGGGGGAAGAGGAGAAGAGAGAGGGGAGATAAGAGGGAGAAGATAGTATATGGAAACAGAAGAGAGAGGGGAAAGAGAAGAGGAGAAGAGAGTATATGGAAACAGAAGAGAGGGGAAAGAGGAGAGGAGAAGAGAGAAACAGAAGAGGGGGAAATAGGAGAGGGAGAAGATAGTATATGGAAAACAGAAGAGAGAGAGGGAAAGAGAAGAGGAGAAGAGAGTATATGGAAACAGATGAGAGAGGGGAAAGAGAGAGGGGGAAGAGAGGGAAACAGAAGAGGGAAAAGAGAGAGGGGAAGAGAGTGGAAACAGAAGAGAGGGGAAAGAGGAGAGGGGGAAGAGAGTATATGGAAACAGAAGAGAGAGGGGAAAGAGGAGAGGGGGAAGAGAGTATATGGAAACAGAAGAGAGAGGGGAAAGAGAAGAGGGAGAAGAGAGTATATGGAAACAGAAGAGAGAGGGGAAAGAGAAGAGGGAGAAGAGAGTATATGGAAACAGAAGAGAGAGGGGAAAGAGGAGAGGGGAAGAGAGTATATGGAAACAGAAGAGAGGGGAAAGAGGAGAGGGGGAAGAGAGTATATGGAAACAGAAGAGAGAGGGGAAAGAGAAGAGGGAGAAGAGAGTATATGGAAACAGAAGAGAGGGGAAAGGGGAAGAGAGAAGGAAACAGAAGAGAGAAGAGGGGAAGAGAGTATATGGAAACAGAAGAGAGGGGGAAAGAGGAGAGGGGGAAGAGAGTATATGGAAACAGAAGAGAGGGAAAGAGGAGGGAAAGAGGGAAACAGAAGAGGGGGAAGAGAGTATATGGAAACAGAAGAGAGGGGAAGAGGAAGGGGGAAGAGAGATATGGAAACAGAAGAGAGGGAAAGAGTATATGGAAACAGAAGAGAGGGGGAAAGAGGGAGGGGGAAGAGAGTATATGGAAACAGAAGAGAGAAAGGGAAAGAGGGAAACAGAAGGGGGGAAGAGAAGAGAGCATATGGAAACAGAAGAGAGGGGAAAGAGGAGAGGGGAAGAGAGGAAACAGAAGAGAGGGGAAAGAGGAGAGGGGAAGAGAGTATATGGAAACAGAAGAGAGGGGTAAGAGGAGAGGGGGAAGAGAGTATATGGAAACAGAAGAGAGAGGGGGAAGAGGAGAGGGGGAAGAGAGTATATGGAAACAGAAGAGAGAGGGGAAAGAGGAGAGGGGGAAGAGAGTATATGGAAACAGAAGAGAGAGGGGGAAGAAAGGAAACAGGAGAGGGGGAAGAGAGTATATGGAAACAGAAGAGAGAGGGGAAAGAGGAGGGGAAGAGAGTATATGGAAACAGAAGAGAGGGGAAAGAGAGAGGGGGAAGAGAGTATATGGAAACAGAAGAGAGGGGAAAGAGGAGAGGGGGAGAAGAGAGTATATGGAAACAGAAGAGAGAGGGAAAGAGGAGGGGGGAAGAGAGTATATGGAAACAGAAGAGAGAGGGGAAAGAGAGAGGGAGAAGAGAGTATATGGAAACAGAAGAGAGAGGAAAGAGAAGAGGGAGAAGAGAGATATGGAAACAGAAGAGAGGGGGAAAGAGGAGGGGGAAGAGAGTATATGGAAACAGAAGAGAGAGGGGAAACAGAAGAGAGGGGGAAGAGAAGAGAGTATATGGAAACAGAAGAGAGGGGAAAGAGGAGAGGGGAAGAGAGTATATGGAAACAGAAGAGAGGGGAAAGAGAGAGGGGGAAGAGAGCATATGGAAACAGAAGAGAGGGGAAAGAGGAGAGGGGAAGAGAAGGAAACAGAAGAGAGAGGGAAAGAGGAGAGGGGGAAGAGAGTATATGGAAACAGAAGAGAGGGGAAAGAGGAGAGGGGAAGAGGGGAAACAGAAGAGAGGGGAAAGAGAAGGGGGAAGAGAGTATATGGAAACAGAAGAGAGAGGGGAAGAGGAGAGGGGGAAGATAGTATATGGAAACAGAAGAGAGAGGGAAAGAGGAGAGGGGGAAGAGAGAATATGGAAACAGAAGAGAGGGGAAAGAGGAGAGGGGGAAGAGAGATATGGAAACAGAAGAGAGGGGAAAGAGGAGAGGGGGAAGAGAGTATATGGAAACAGAAGAGAGAGGGAAAGAGAAGAGGGGAAGAGAGTATATGGAAACAGAAGAGAGAGGGGAAAGAGGGGGAAGAGAGTATATGGAAACAGAAGAGAGAGGGAAAGAGAAGAGGGGGAAGAGAGTATATGGAAACAGAAGAGAGAGAGGGGAAAGAGAAGAGGGAAGAGAGAGTATATGGAAACAGAAGAGAGGGGAAAGAGAAGAGGGGGAAGAGAGTATATGGAAACAGAAGAGAGAAAGAGGAGAAAGAGAGTATATGGAAACAGAAGAGAGAGGGGAAAGAGAAGAGGGAGAAGAGAGTATATGGAAACAGAAGAGAGGGGAAAGAGGAGAGGGGGAAGAGAGTATATGGAAACAGAAGAGAGGGGAAAGAGGAGAGGGGGAAGAGAGTATATGGAAACAGAAGAGAGACGGGAAAGAGGAGAGGGGGAAGAGAGTATATGGAAACAGAAGAGAGAGGGGAAAGAGGAGAGGGGGAAGAGAGTATATGGAAACAGAAGAGAGAGGGGAAAGAGGAGAGGGGGAAGAGAGTATATGGAAACAGAAGAGAGGGGGAAAGAGGAGAGGGGGAAGAGAGAAGAGGGGGAAGAGAGTATATGGAAACAGAAGAGAGGGGGAAAGAGGAGGGGGAAGAGAGTATATGGAAACAGAAGAGAGAGGGGAAAGAGAAGAGGGAGAAGAGAGTATATGGAAACAGAAGAGAGGGGGAAAGAGGAGAGGGGGAAGAGAGTATATGGAAACAGAAGAGAGGGGGAAAGAGAGAGGGGAAGAGAGTATATGGAAACAGAAGAGAGGGGAAAGAGGAGAGGGGGAAGAGAGTATATGGAAACAGAAGAGAGGGGAAAGAAGAGAGATGGGAAACAGAAGAGAGAGGGGAAGAGGGGGAGTATATGGAAACAGAAGAGAGAGGGGAAAGAGGAGAGGGGAAGAGAGTATATGGAAACAGAAGAGAGGGGAAAAGAGGAGAGGGGGAAGAGAGTATATGGAAACAGAAGAGAGAGGGGAAAGAGGAGAGGGGGAAGAGAGTATATGGAAACAGAAGAGAGGGGGAAAGAGGAGAGGGGAAGAGAGTATATGGAAACAGAAGAGAGAGGGGAAAGAGGAGAGGGGGAAGAGAGTATATGGAAACAGAAGAGAGGGGGAAAGAGGAGAGGGGAAGAGAGTATATGGAAACAGAAGAGAAAGGGGGAAAGGAAACAGAAGAGAGGGGGAAGAGAGTATATGGAAACAGAAGAGAGAGGGGAAAGAGGAGAGGGGAAGAGAGTATATGGAAACAGAAGAGAGAGGGAAAGAGGAGAGGGGAAGAGAGTATATGGAAACAGAAGAGAGAGGGGAAAGAGGAGAGGGGGAAGAGAGTATATGGAAAGAAGAGAAGAGAGGGGGAAGAGAGTATATGGAAACAGAAGAGGGAAAGGAAAGAGAGTATATGGAAACAGAAGAGAGGGGAAAGAAAGAGAAAGAGGGGGAAGAGAGTATATGGAAACAGAAGAGAGAGGGAAAGAGGAGAGGGGGAAGAGAGTATATGGAAACAGAAGAGAGAGGGGAAAGAGGAGAGGGGGAAGAGAGTATATGGAAACAGAAGAGAGAGGGAAAGAGGAGAGGGGGAAGAGAGTATATGGAAACAGAAGAGAGAGGGAAAGAGGAGAGGGGAAGAGAGTATATGGAAACAGAAGAGAGAGGGAAAGAGGAGAGGGGAAGAGAGTATATGGAAACAGAAGAGAGGGGGAAAGAGGAGGGGAAGAGAGTATATGGAAACAGAAGAGAGAGGGAAAGAGAAGAGGGGGAAGAGAGTATATGGAAACAGAAGAGAGAGGGGAAAGAGGAGAGGGGGAAGAGAGTATATGGAAACAGAAGAGAGAGGGGAAAGAAGAGGGGGAAGAGAGTATATGGAAACAGAAGAGAGAGGGGAAAGAGGAGAGGGGAAGAGAGTATATGGAAACAGAAGAGAGGGGGAAAGAGAGAGGGGGAAGAGAGTATATGGAAACAGAAGAGAGGGGAAAGAGGAGAGGGAAGAAGAGAGAGTATATGGAAACAGAAGAGAGGGGGAAAGAGGAGAGGGGAAGAGAGTATATGGAAACAGAAGAGAGAGGGGAAAGAGGAGAGGGGAAGAGAGTATATGGAAACAGAAGAGAGAGGGGAAAGAGGAGAGGGGGAAGAGAGTATATGGAAACAGAAGAGAGGGGGAAAGAAGAGAGTATATGGAAACAGAAGAGAGGGGGAAAGAGGAGAGGGGGAAGAGAGTATATGGAAACAGAAGAGAGAGGGAAAGAGGAAACAGAAGGGGGAAGAGAGTATATGGAAACAGAAGAGAGGGGAAAGAGGAGAGGGGAAGAGAGTATATGGAAACAGAAGAGAGGGGGAAAGAGGAGAGGGGAAGAGAGTATATGGAAACAGAAGAGAGGGGGAAAGAGGGAGAGGGGGAAGAGAGTATATGGAAACAGAAGAGAGGGGGAAAGAGGAGAGGGGGAAGAGAGTATATGGAAACAGAAGAGAGGGGAAGAGATAGAGGGGGAAGAGAGTATATGGAAACAGAAGAGAGGGGGAAAGAGGAGAGGGAAAGAGAGTATATGGAAACAGAAGAGAGAAAAAGAGGAGAGGGGGAAGAGAGTATATGGAAACAGAAGAGAGGGGAAAGAGGAGAGGGGAAGAGAGTATATGGAAACAGAAGAGAGGGGAAAGAGGAGAGGGGAAGAGAGTATATGGAAACAGAAGAAACAGAAGAGAGGGGAAAGAGGAGAGGGGGAAGAGAGTATATGGAAACAGAAGAGAGAGGGGAAAGAGGAGAGGGGGAAGAGAGTATATGGAAACAGAAGAGAGGGGGAAAGAGGAAGAAGAGAGTATATGGAAACAGAAGAGAGGGGAAAGAGGAGGGGAGAAGAGAGTATATGGAAACAGAAGAGAGGGGGAAAGAGGAGAGGGGAAGAGAGTATATGGAAACAGAAGAGAGGGGGAAAGAGGAGAGGGGGAAGAGAGTATATGGAAACAGAAGAGAGAGGGGAAAGAGGAGAGGGGGAAGAGAGTATATGGAAACAGAAGAGAGAGGGGAAAGAGGAGAGGGGGAAGAGAGTATATGGAAACAGAAGAGAGGGGAAAGAGGAGAGGGGGAAGAGAGTATATGAGAAGAGGGGGAAAGAGGAAGAGGGGAAGAGAAGTATATGGAAACAGAAGAGAGAGGGAAAGAGGAGAGGGGGAAGAGAGTATATGGAAACAGAAGAGAGGGGAAGAGGAGAGGGGAAGAGAGTATATGGAAACAGAAGAGAGAGGGGAAAGAGGAGAGGGGGAAGAGAGTATATGGAAACAGAAGAGAGAGGGAAAGAGGAGAGGGGGAAGAGAGTATATGGAAACAGAAGAGAGGGGGAAAGAGAGAGGGGAAGAGAGTATATGGAAACAGAAGAGAGGGGGAAAGAGGAGAGGGGGAAGAAGAGTAAGGAAACAGAAGAGAGGGGAAGAGGAGTAAGAGAGTATGGAAACAGAAGAGAGAGGGGAAAGAGGAGAGGGGGAAGAGAGTATATGGAAACAGAAGAGAGGGGGAAAGAGAGAGGGGAAGAGAGTATATGGAAACAGAAGAGAGGGGGAAGAGGAGAGGGGAAGAGAGTATATGGAAACAGAAGAGAGGGGAAAGAGGAGAGGGGAAGAGAGTATATGGAAACAGAAGAGAGGGGAAAGGGAGGGGAAGAGAGTATATGGAAACAGAAGAGAGGGGAAAGAGAAGAGGGAGAAGAGAGTATATGGAAACAGAAGAGAGAGGGGAAAGAGGAGAGGGGGAAGAGAGTATATGGAAACAGAAGAGAGGGGGAAGAGGAGAGGGGAAGAGAGTATATGGAAACAGAAGAGAGGGGGAAAGAGGAGAGGGGGAAGAGAGTATATGGAAACAGAAGAGAGGGGGAAAGAGAAGAGGGAAGAGAGTATATGGAAACAGAAGAGAGGGGAAAGAGGAGAGGGGAAGAGAGTATATGGAAACAGAAGAGAGAGGGAAAGAGGAGAGGGGAAGAGAGTATATGGAAACAGAAGAGAGGGGAAAGAGGAGAGGGGAAGAGAGTATATGGAAACAGAAGAGAGAGGGGAAAGAGGAGAGGGGGAAGAGAGTATATGGAAACAGAAGAGAGAGGGAAAGAGAAGAGGGGGAAGAGAGTATATGGAAACAGAAGAGAGAGGGGAAAGAGGAGAGGGGAAGAGAGTATATGGAAACAGAAGAGAGAGGGGAAAGAGGAGGGGGAAGAGAGTATATGGAAACAGAAGAGAGGGGAAGAAGAGAGTATATGGAAACAGAAGAGAGAGGGAAAGAGGAGAGGGAGAAGAGAGTATATGGAAACAGAAGAGAGGGGGAAAGAGGAGAGGGGAAGAGGTATATGGAAACAGAAGAGAGGGGAAAGAAGAGGGGGAAGAGAGAAGGGGGAAGAGAGTATATGGAAACAGAAGAGAGAGGGGAAAGAGAAGAGGGAGAAGAGAGTATATGGAAACAGAAGAGAGAGGGGAAAGAGAGAGGGGAAGAGAGTATATGGAAACAGAAGAGAGGGGAAAGAGAAGAGGGAAGAGAGTATATGGAAACAGAAGAGAGAGGGGAAAGAGGAGAGGGGAAGAGAGTATATGGAAACAGAAGAGAGGGGGAAAGAGGAGAGGGGGAAGAGAGTATATGGAAACAGAAGAGAGAGGGAAAGAGGAGAGGGGAAGAGAGTATATGGAAACAGAAGAGAGGGGGAAAGAGGAGAGGGGAAGAGAGTATATGGAAACAGAAGAGAGAGGGGAAAGAGGAGAGGGGGAAGAGAGTATATGGAAACAGAAGAGAGAGGGGAAAGAGGAGAGGGGAAGAGAGTATATGGAAACAGAAGAGAGAGGGGAAAGAGGAGAGGGGAAGAGAGTATATGGAAACAGAAGAGAGAGGGAAAGAGGAGAGGGGGAAGAGAGTATATGGAAACAGAAGAGAGAGGGGAAAGAGGAGAGGGGAAGAGAGTATATGGAAACAGAAGAGAGAGGGGAAAGAGGAGAGGGAGAAGAGAGTATATGGAAACAGAAGAGAGAGGGGAAAGAGGAGGGGGGAAGAGAGTATATGGAAACAGAAGAGAGGGGAAAGAGAGAGGGGGAAGAGAGTATATGGAAACAGAAGAGAGAGGGGAAGAGGAGAGGGGGAAGAGAGTATATGGAAACAGAAGAGAGAGGGGAAAGAGAAGAGGGGAGAAGAGAGTATATGGAAACAGAAGAGAGGGGGAAAGAGGAGAGGGAGAAGAGAGTATATGGAAACAGAAGAGAGAAAAGAGGAGAGGGGAAGAGAGTATATGGAAACAGAAGAGAGAGGGGAAAGAGGAGAGGGGGAAGAGAGTATATGGAAACAGAAGAGAGAGGGGAAAGAGGAGAGGGGGAAGAGAGTATATGGAAACAGAAGAAAGGGAAGAGAGAGGGGAAAGAGGAAACAGATGAGAGAGGGGAAGAGGAGAGGGGGAAGAGAGTATATGGAAACAGAAGAGAGAGGGAAAGAGGAGAGGGGGAAGAGAGAAGGAAACAGAAGAGAGAGGGGAAACAGAGAGGGGGAAGAGAGTATATGGAAACAGAAGAGGGGAAAGAGAAGGGGAAGAGATATGGAAACAGAAGAGAGGGAGAAAGAGAGTATATGGAAACAGAAGAGAGGGGAAAGGAGAGAGGAAGAAGAGAGATATGGAAACAGAAGAGAGGGGGAAAGAGAAGAGAGGGGAAGAGAGTATATGGAAACAGAAGAGAGGGGAAAGAGAAGAGGGAGAAGAGAGTATATGGAAACAGAAGAGAGAGGGAAAGAGGAGAGGGGGAAGAGAGTATATGGAAACAGAAGAGAGAGGGGAAAGAGAAGAGGGAGAAGAGAGTATATGGAAACAGAAGAGAGAGGGGAAAGAGGAGAGGGGGAAGAGAGTATATGGAAACAGAAGAGAGAGGGGAAAGAGGAGAGGGAGAAGAGAGTATATGGAAACAGAAGAGAGAGGGAAAGAGGGGGAAGAGGGAAACAGAAGAGAGGGGAAAGAGAAGAAACAGAAGAGAGAGGGGAAAGAGGAGAGGGGGAAGAGAGTATATGGAAACAGAAGAGAGACGGGAAAGAGGAGAGGGGGAAGAGAGTATATGGAAACAGAAGAGAGAGGGGAAAGAGGAGAGGGGAAGAGAGTATATGGAAACAGAAGAGAGAGGGGAAAGAGGAGAGGGGGAAGAGAGTATATGGAAACAGAAGAGAGAGGGGAAAGAGAAGAGGGAGAAGAGAGTATATGGAAACAGAAGAGAGAGGGGAAAGAGGAGAGGGGGAAGAGAGTATATGGAAACAGAAGAGAGAGGGGAAAGAGGAGAGGGGGAAGAGAGTATATGGAAACAGAAGAGAGGGGGAAAGAGGAGAGGGGGAAGAGAGTATATGGAAACAGAAGAGAGGGGGAAAGAGGGAGGGGGAAGAGAGTATATGGAAACAGAAGAGAGAGGGAGGAGAGGGGGAAGAGAGTATATGGAAACAGAAGAGAGAGGGGAAAGAGGAGAGGGGGAAGAGAGTATATGGAAACAGAAGAGAGGGGGAAAGAGGAGAGGGGAAGAGAGTATATGGAAACAGAAGAGAGGGGAAAGAGGAGAGGGGAAGAGAGTATATGGAAACAGAAGAGAGAGGGGAAGAGAGTATATGGAAACAGAAGAGAGAGGGAAAGAGGAGGGGAAGAGAGTATATGGAAACAGAAGAGAGAGGGGAAAGAGGAGAGGGGGAAGAGAGTATATGGAAACAGAAGAGAGAGGGGAAAGAGGAGAGGGGGAAGAGAGTATATGGAAACAGAAGAGAGAGGGAAAGAGGAGAGGGGGAAGAGAGTATATGGAAACAGAAGAGAGAGGGGAAAGAGGAGAGGGGAAGAGAGTATATGGAAACAGAAGAGAGAGGGGAAAGAGGAGAGGGGGAAGAGAGTATATGGAAACAGAAGAGAGAGGGGAAAGAGGAGAGGGGGAAGAGAGTATATGGAAACAGAAGAGAGAGGGGAAAGAGGAGAGGGGGAAGAGAGTATATGGAAACAGAAGAGAGAGGGGAAAGAGGGGGGGGAAGAGAGTATATGGAAACAGAAGAGAGAGGGGAAAGAGGAGGGGGGAAGAGAGTATATGGAAACAGAAGAGAGAGGGGAAAGAGGGGGAAGAGAGTATATGGAAACAGAAGAGAGAGAAGAGAGGGGGAAACAGAAGAGAGAGGGGAAGAGAGGGGGAAGAGAGTATATGGAAACAGAAGAGAGAGGGGAAAGAGGAGGGGAAGAGAGTATATGGAAACAGAAGAGAGGGGAAAGAGAGGGGAGGGGGGAAGAGAGTATATGGAAACAGAAGAGAGAGGGGAAAGAGGAGAGGGGGAAGAGAGTATATGGAAACAGAAGAGAGGGGGGAAAGAGGAGAGGGGGAAGAGAGTATATGGAAACAGAAGAGAGAGGGGAAAGAGGAGATGGGGAAGAGAGATATTTTGATGTGCTTATCATAAGGTGAGACGTGTGGTATCAAACAGTGCTGGAGCTGGGTTAAATGCAACACATCCTCCAGAATACACAGTCACACACATACATAACCACCCACGCACCCTACCGCGTACACAGACACACATACATTCCTCTACAATAGTGGTCACCAACCTTTTCTGAGTCAAGATTACTGTCAAAACGCAAACCGAGATCTAAAGTTCATATTTTTATCAAATATTATTTAAAAACGTAAGCCTATGCAACATTAAAACCCTTTCTTGCAGGCAAATTACTGAATCGCCATCTCGCGGCCTCATGGATGGAATCTTATTCATATTTTTCATCATTTCATAATGAATCAACATATTTTTTTTCTACGGCAAACGTTTTTGTTGTATGTCATTTTTCTGTGATGCATATAAAGTGTAAATTTGGGAGGCAAACTCAAAATTGAATACATTTCAACTCAATATCTGACATGGTGCCTTTTTTTCCGTCCTTAACCATGTGTGTGAGGTGTATACTTTGTTTCAAAATGGATTTGTTTAAGACTACCAAGAAACACTGTGTGACACTGATTTACTGCCCAATGCAGTGGAATGTTAACCAACTAAAACAGTTCTGTAGGAATGAGGTTTGTGCAGTAAGCTATAGGCCCAATACATTGTCACTGCATATTGGCTATGCTTCAATTGCCCTGCCAATGATGTTCTTCTACAGCCATTTTGAAAGTATATTTAAAAAGTGTTTGGTATATGATCACAGTCGTAATAGATACATTTTTGTATTACTTGTGTGGCACAGCTGACTGAGCATAATAATTTGCTTTTTTGTTTTTTTTTACTGGACTAATGGTCTTGGAGGAGATGGCTGCCATTTTATGGACTCCTAATCAACTGTGCTATTTTTTATTTTGTTTGCATTGTTTGTAACTCATTTTGTACATAATGTTGCTGCCACCATCTTTTATGACCGAAAAGAGCTTCTGGACATCAGAACAGCATTTACTCACCTCAAACTGGACAAAGATGTTTTATTTATTGAGCGACGCAAAGGATATATCACTTCGTCGAGACAAGGCCTAAATCCCCATAATCCGCATGAAGAATAGACGGAGAAAAAGGGGGCTGAGGGCGGGGCGCATGGTAAGAACTCGCAGACTAGTAGGCAAACCACCACTACCCTCCGCATTATTGGCCAACATGTAATCATTGGTAAACAAACTGGATGATCTACGATTAAGAATATCCTACCAACAGGACATAAAAAAACTGTAATATCTTATGTTTCACCGAAACGTGGATAAACGACGACACGGATAATATAGAGCTGGCTGGCTTTAACCTGTTGTGACAACGTAGGCAAACTTAAGTCCGTTTTACCTCATTTCTACCAGAATGTCACATGTGCATCCAAAGGAAATAAAACTTAAGATCACCATTACTCCACACACAGAGACACATACAAAGCTCTCCCTTACCCTCCATTTGGCAAATCTGAACATAATTCTATCCTCTTGATTCCTGCTTACAAGCAAAAACTAAAGCAGGAAGTACCAGTGACTAGCTCGATACGGAAGTGGTCAGATCACGTGGATGCTACGCTACAGGACTGTTTTGCGAGCACAGACTGGAATAAGTTCCGGGATTCATCCAAGGGCATTGAGGAGTACACCACCTCAGTCACCGGCTTTATCAATAAGTGTATCAACGACGTCATCTCCACAGTGACCATACGTACATATGCCACCAGAAGCCATGGATTACAGGCCGATGTGAGCAAGACCTTTAAACAGGTCAACATTCACGAAGCCGCAGGGCCAGGCGGATTACCAGGACATGTACTCAAAGCATGCATGGACCAACTGGCAAGTGTCTTCACTGACAGGTAACCTGCCTAAATGATTACCACCCAATAGCACTCGTGTCGGTAGCCATTAAGTATTTTGAAAGGATGACCATGGCTCACGTCAACACCATCATACCACAAACCCTAGACCCACTCCAGTTCGCATACCACCCCAACAGATCCACAGATGACGCAATCTCAATCACACTCCTCACTGCCCTTTCCCACCTGGACAAAAGGAATACCTATGTGAGAACGCTGTTCATGGACTACAGCTTAGCGTTCAACACCATAGTACCAACAAAGCTCATCACTAAGCTAAGGCCCCTAGGACTAAACATCTCCCTCTGCAACTGGACCCTGGACTTCCTGGTGGGCCTCCCCAGGTGGGAAGGTTAGGCAACATCACATCTGCTACGCTGGTCCTCAACACTGGGGCCCCTCAGGGGTGCGTGCTTAGTCCCCTACTTTACTCCCTGTTCACGCACGACTGTGTGGATAAGCACGACTCCAACACCATCATTAAGTTTGTTGACGACACAACCGTGGTAGGCCTGATCACCGTGGTAGGCCTGATCACCAATAACAATAAGATATAGGGAGGAGGTCAGAGGCCTGGCAGTGTGGTGCCAGGTCAACAACCGTTCCGTCAATGAGAGCAAGACAAAGGAGCTGAATGTGGACTATAGGAAAAGGAGGGCCGAACAGGCCCAATTTACATAGACAGGACTGAAGTGGAGTGGGTCGAAAGTTTCAAGTTCCTTATTGTCCACATCATCAACAAACTATCATGGTCCAAACACACCAAGACAGTTGTGATGAGGACATGACAACACATTTTCCCCCTGAGGAGACTGAAAAGGTTCGGCATGGGTCCCCAGATCCTCAAACAGTTCTACAGCTGCACCATCGAGAGCATCCTGACCGGTTGCATCACCGCCTGACATGGCAACTGCTCACCGTCTGACCGTAAGCTGCTACAGAGGGTAGTGTGGACGGCCCAGTACATCACTGTGGCCAAGCTTCCTGACATCCATTACCTAGTCTATATACTAGGCTGTGTTTGAGGAAGGCCCAAAAAATGGTCAAAGACTCCAGTCACCCAAGTCATAGAATGTTCTCTCTGCTACCGCACGGCTTAACAGCTTCTACCCCAAGCCATAAAGACTGCTGAACAATTAATCAAATGGCCACCAGGACTAGCTACATTGACCCCCCCCTCTTTGTTTTTACACTGCTGCTACTCGCTGCTAATTATCTATGCATATTCACTATACAAATTACCTCGACTAACCTGTACCCCCGCATATTGACTGTATATAGCCTCAATATTTGATAGAGGAATTCTAAATTCCTTTAATGTTTTAATTGCCAAAACCAATTAGCACTCATTTCTAATTCATTTAATGAGTTGTAAGTTCATTAATTATGCATGAAGTAGATCGAGACCAGTCTTAAAAGCCAGGTTAAAGAGCGTTTAATGCCAGAGAGTACTAACCCATACACAGATTTCAACAGGTTATAAACTCAAAATGACATCATCAGTTTCCCACGATAGCCCCGTTGTTTTTTTGTTTAGGTCCGGAGATGCTTTCTACTCCCCTCATAAACCAGACATTACAACCTGTCTAAAAGATACAGATTTCTCTCACCAATGGAACAAAACCCAAACATTCTTATCTTGTCTGAAAAGCTTTTTCTCCCCCTTGACCTTCCCAAGAGGCACAGACAATCAAATGAGTTCTGCTTACATTTTCAGTAACAGCTTAACCAATAACCTTTACTTTTCATATCATAACATAATAGTATTAGAATAAATGGTTTCTAATCATTAACGAATACATAATTGATCATCTAAACTATATTTTCCTCTATCAATCCTCCCTTTGATCAAATATTATACATTCAATTCTACATCTAGTTTTATTTAATCATAAAAAATATAAGTATAAACAAATTTAACTAACCTTTTTATAGAGGTTTATCAGATTATCATATGAATAGACACACACGTAATCAACAAATTAACATTATTATTTTACATTTACATTTAAGTCATTTAGCAGACGCTATCCAACTCTCCAAATATCATTAATCAAATCTAACCTTAACTCCAACTGTTTTTAAACCTACATCAGAATCATAACTCTTCCTTCCGGATTTTCGTCACGACCTTCATTAAAAAACAGTTTAATCATGGAAACAAATTACAATCTAATTCCCCTTCATCTCAACACTAGCCTCATCAAACATAAATTCCCCACAAATGACAGATCCAGATTCGTCCACTTCCTCTGTAGACATGCCTTCAGTCCTCCACGGGTCGGAACCTGGAATCGGCCCATAACGGCCCCATCTGTAGTGTCATTGATCTCTCTATGGTCCTGGAAACAATAACTTTCATACATACACGCAATCAACCACGTACGTACAAGACTAACACAGTCACACAGGTTAAGGTGGCCCATAACACCACATTTTTCCATAAATACTGTCAACCCAATTTAATTCAGAGAAATATCCACCCCAGAGTTTCTGCCAACCCGTGAGCCAGGGTGGTCAAAACAGCTGAGGCTTCGGGCACTGATTCGTCCGGAGCTGTGTCATTCGGGATGAAAGTACAACACATGTTCCCGAAGATCACACATACTCCTCCCTTTTCAGCCAATAACATATCCAATGCAATTCTATTCTGCCAAGCCATCAGGCTGGTAGCTTCAGTCTGTTCTGCCAAACCTTTAATCGCATCTCTGGAATAATTGATAAAGCGCTGTTGATTATAATAAATATAATTAATCCAGTCTACATTCTTATTGAGAGTAGACCACCAGAAAATGCTTGACTCTAATCCTGCTAGTATCTGATTTCTTGCCTTGAACTCATCCGGCACACCTCGTGGAACCCCAATGTTATCAATATATACTCTGTCGTCAAAAGACCCAGATGGAGCATCTCTTCTCTCTCGTTTGGCTAACTTCATGTCTTGGTGTTGTATGAGTGTAAAAGGCATTCCTAAATGTACTAAGGCACATAGTCCAGTCCAATCAGTCGGCAATACCGCACAAACTCATTCCCCCACACAACCACCAGATGTCGACACTGGCCCATTTTATTTTATTTGGCATTCCTGCTTTCATGAACAGCTTTACCATACATGCCATTCCCTTAGGGGAATTAATTCCGTTCAGTGGAAAAGGGATAGTTGTTAACTGGGGTTTAGCGTTATTGTATCCATTCCAACCATAAGTTGGACTCCCCAAATCCAGTCTCTACCTCTTTAAGGTCTTTGGTCTGAACTATTCGTACTGGTCCTTTACCCTGGATGATTACACTAGGACTTGCCGTTGTTTTAGAGGGATTGGTTGAACTTCGGCCAATCATATTCTCCTTATCGACTCTAACTTCTGCCACCTGGAACGGTACCATAGTATCAGTTGAAAACTGGTCGAAGCCCACATACCATAACCCGAGGTCCTGAGTATTGACCGCCTTAATGTTAATTTGCACCTTTATACAATACTTCCTCTGCTCGGGAACACAGTCCAAAACGACAACCCTTACTATACTCCACCTGGTCCCAAATTGAGTGTATGGGTTTACGTAGCCATCTCTTTCAGTGTGAGCTATGACCTGGCTCCACGACTTACACGGTGCTTTACACAAATACTTCCCATAGAGTCCCATGGTTCTAGACTGCCAAGGGGTGAATGACCCCAATTGATCTACACAAAATTCTACTGAGAGATCCTTGCCCAATTCCACCCTCACTTCCTTACTATTTTGTTTCAGTGACCTTCTGAGAATCTTAGGTAACATCCCATTTCCCTCATCTAGCACATGAGTCAAATTATCCTCTTTGGCACTTTCCGGGGGATCATGGTGAATCAGGAATATGGCCCCCACAATAAAACAGCTCAGGACTGTCAGTGCACACGCGAAACCCCACCCTCTCCCCGAGAACATATCAACAGCCAGAGCCAGACACATCTTCACTTCTATGAACAAAAACAGGGGTGACAGGACAGGGAGGGTTACTTCATTCGAGAGATGGCCCCCGGAATTCTGTTAATTCCAGTTCTTCTCCCGAACTCTGTTTATTGTTCGATAGTGAAAAATGTCTTACCCCCCCCCCGCCGTGCGATATGAATCTGGGTAGCTCTTTCAGCTAGCTGTCACCAGGAGGCCTTGGTATGGGACTGGATTGAGTGACTTCACCTGTAGTTCTCCTGTAGTGTATAAAATCTTGGACATACAGATTTGGTTAATAAAACAGTTTCTTATTCGTTCTGTTTATTAGCTAAACATTTTTTTTTTTTATCCTATTCTAGAACACCATTTACCTCCCCCCTTTTGTTACCTGGCTCTGCCCAGGTAACAACCTTGCCTTATTTTAAACAATGACTTAGGTAAGATTTAGTATACCATCCTTATGTCTGACATTTCCACATGCTACAAAGTGCTGTTTAACCATTCCTACCATCCCCCCTGTTGATACATGGCTTTGCCCATGTATCAATACAGCAGCATATTTAAACAGTGACTTAGGTAAAACAGGTAGATTCCCTTTATGCCAAATACCTCCTCTATCTACAGCTCCCATTCTGACCCATTTAGTAACTTATTTACCTACTATGTTATCTTTGCTCTTCCTGGCCCCCCCTCTAACTTCTCTGCTCTCCAACCTTCAAGGTCTCTGCAGTGCGGGGAAGGGCTCGTCCTGTCTTTTCCCCTATCTGTCTGTACTGTTATCTTTCTCATGTTTTCCAAATTTGAACTACCTATTCTCACTGTTTGGCTCTATTCAAACCCATGGACCCTCTTTTAGAAAAAAACATGTCTATGAGCGGCTTTTCTCCAAATTCCCCACAAATTCCCGGTCAGGGAACTATTTCCTCAATCAATCTATA
Organism: Oncorhynchus keta; assembly: GCF_023373465.1. Taxonomy (NCBI): domain Eukaryota; kingdom Metazoa; phylum Chordata; class Actinopteri; order Salmoniformes; family Salmonidae; genus Oncorhynchus; species Oncorhynchus keta. The sequence continues at coordinate 21,846,801 of NC_068441.1, read as the reverse complement.
TTAATCCTAACAATAATCCTAAATCATCACAGATGTCCTACATTCCTGCTAAATGCAACACCATTCAAAAACTCATAATAATCAATCAAGGTCTAATAAATGCCAACCATATTAAAAATCCTTCCTACACTAACAAGCCCTCTCCTTGGGGACCCTCAGTCCTCTATCTGACAATAACATGGATTTAATGTGTTGCAAAGTGTGGAATAAAACTTTGGTCATGGATAACAGAGTAAAGCAGAACAAAGCATTCTTATAACCCATCTGGTCCTCTCAGCTATTCTTATCCAGCACCAGGTGGACACCATGCCACCCTTCACGACAGGGAGAACAAACATACATGGGTCATCCTCAGTCTCTCCAACTGGAGCATCAAGCAAAGGCATCATGCCTGAAGCCTTCACCACATCTGTAACAGAACTTCTTAAAAACACCCATCATGTCTGTCCTCGTCCTTTGTAGTCCGAGGGTGTAAGTGCCTGCATCAGAGAGCTTAATAGTTTTGATGGTTTAGTAGGATTTCATCACCTTTACAAAGTTCAACAGTGCTCCCAGGTTTCCCCCATATCATGGAAAGCCTATCCACCTTTGTGGGATCCCCTATGCTATAAAGATATCCTCTTCTCCAGTCCCAAAACTGTCCCAAGTTGGTTATCATACGGACACCCTCCCCCATTACACAGGTAATGTCTCCCATCTTTTGACACTCCTGTAACCGAGTGTTAAAACCAAACAAAAATATCTCAATTTCTTCCCTGCCCTGTTGGCTCAAAATATGTTATCTTCCCCTATTTATTCTCAATGATAAATATGACTTTCTCTCTGTTACAATACCAAATCCCTAATAGCCCATTCAAAAAACTTCACAGCTAATGTTATAAGACAGAATCCTGAACCACTTTCTCATTTGCGGTTCAAACAGTAATTCTAACCCTCAACCAAAACTGCTTCATTTCTAATGAATTTACCTTAAAACTAGTAACTCAATATGACCCCATTCATTATACAAATGACTCTCCCCGGAGGCTGATCAGACCTTGGGAGCCAGTCATGATAAGGTCAAAAGGTCATACCATATTAGGCATAAAGAACCCTTTATCTTTTGAATAGAAATAGTCACCTGTATAATTCAAACCCATAAAAAAACATCTCATAAGGTTCCATATGTGAGCCTGCCTCTTTAAAATACCCTTGCACTAAACAAACAGTTCTAACAGTTGTTCCATGTATATAATTTGCAGACCTTTTTCAATTTGGTCGTTTAAAGCTTATCTCTCCCCAAAGTTATAATCCCAGGAGGCCTCTAAAGTGTGCCACCACACCCCTACGGATATGTTTACTTAAATGACCATGCTACCTTTAGATACAATTAACCCGATAACATTATTATCCAATGTATTACTTTTTCTCTCTGCCGCAAATGTCATACATTTCACAGTGTAAGGAATCCGTAATTTAATCCCCGATATTTAATAAATATGCATTCGCATTCTCTCATGGCTCCTTTAATTTACTTATCTTGGGTAACTCTCATCCGTTCCGGAACAAAGAGTTCTATCTAAAACCGCCAGAACACACTGTTCCAGTTTTATCAACCCCTAAAATTGGCCATAACCATTAAGCAAATAACCAAAACATTTTTATATCACTTCTGGAAACCTAGATACGATTTGCTCCGTTATCCCCAGTCCCTGGTGACAAAAGTGTCTCGCTAGTGACGTCATCAACAAGCGTTCAACCTTGACTCATATCGCAACGATTTTCAACTCATTGTAAATAATGGTTGGCTGTCTGTAACAACAGTATTTCGGGTTCGATAAACCAAACCTAATTTATCACCTCTGTTGAACCCTGAATTAGTCTACAACATCAATCAACATCTCTCAATTCGCAAATTTTATAAAAAGGGTTAGGGTTAGGGTTATCATTTAGAATCCATTTTGCTCTAAGTACCTGTCTCGTCTTTGACTTAGTATTTTTAATTACAACTCTATTCCCAATACATTATTCACTTGTCTAATTACAAACTCAGACCAGCATTAGTGAGTGTACGCCTTTAAAATGCCTTGTCTCTGGGAACAGGGAAATCCCCTTAACCCAAACGTTTACTACAAAAACAAAACCTAATAATTATGATAATCCCCTCACATCGTTTGTTTTAAATCCCTTGAGGTATCATGTAACTTATTTTTCTATCTTCGAATTGTCGTCCCACAATATTTTCCACTGTCATACACTCAAACCACTGTGATTACCGTGCACTGTCCCTTTAAGGTAAGACTTTTCATTTGTTCCCCACAATGAGGTCGGAAATCAGATCATTTTTAGAATACGTTACTTTTCGTTCAATTTCACTGGCGTTACCTTAACCAAAAATCAATAATTAGAAAAACAATCACAACTTCTTACGATTAAACTATTCTCACCTAATTTATAGTCCAAAGCGTTGCACTATATAGCCCCATTGAGTGTATAGCAATTCCGTTGCTGGCTATAGGCACAAATCTGCCTGCCTTTGTAAAATATATATTCCCTATTCAGATTGAGTTCAGTTTTAAATTCTAATCATCAGAGTAAACCCAACCGAACTTCTCAATTTAATTTACCCTAACATTTAACGTACCCTGTTTTTGTGCTAAACTTCTCATGTCAAATGATTCATAAATAGCCATAACGTCAGGGCAGGCTGGAATTGTATCGTATCTCTCCGTTATCCCCTCCATTTAACTTTAGGTAACTCTCTCTCTTCTATGATACATCTATTTAATTACGACTCCCATCTCAATAAATTATTCCACCAGATCATTTTGGGCGAAATAGCGTTTTACATCAAAGAGTCTCGCCATTATGTTTAATAACTTATTTTATCAATTCTATCTAGAACACATAATATCCGTTCAGTTATATCTTTTGCAAACCTGCTGCCGACTGGGAAAAGCACTGTTCGTTGTATCTAGTCACCCTTCCTGTCCTCTGTGATAATACGCAGGCCTGTTTCAATTTTAACCTCAATTCAGAGGTCAGGTCTTTAGTAAAACGAGTCAAAAACTCGTCCGTGCATGATTTTTCAGCGTATTACCTTCAGATAACAGGTAGAGTTGTTTAGATCCGGCTCGAAGGACCAAATTGATAGAGGAATTCTAAATTCCTTTAATGTTTTAATTGCCAAAACCAATTAGCACTCATTTCTAATTAATTTAATGAGTTGTAAGTTCATTAATTATGCATGAAGTAGATCGAGACCAGTCTTAAAAGCCAGGTTAAAGAGCGTTTAATTCCAGAGAGTACTAACCCATACACAGATTTCCACAGGTTATAAACTCAAAATTACATCATCAGTTTCCCACGATAGCCCCGTTGTTTTTTTGTTTAGGTCCGGAGATGCTTTCTACTCCCCTCATAAACCAGACATTACAACCTGTCTAAAAGATACAGATTTCTCTCACCAATGGAACAAAACCCAAACATTCTTATCTTGTCTGAAAAGCTTTTTCTCCCCCTTGACCTTCCCAAGAGGCACAGACAATCAAATTAGTTCTGCTTACATTTTCAGTAACAGCTTAACCAATAACCTTTACTTTTCATATCGTAACATAATAGTATTAGAATAAATGGTTTCTAATCATTAACGAATACATAATTGATCATCTAAACTATATTTTCCTCTATCAATATTGTTATTTTAAAAAATAAAATAAAATAAAAATATTTTCTTAACTCTATTTCTTGAACTGAACTTGGATTTGATTTGCATCTGGCAGCCAGTCTGAGAGGAGGGAGCAATGAAGACGCTGGGAGACGGGAAGCAGGTGCAGAATATTTAATGATGAGAAAAGGCTGTTAAGCAAAATAGTAGAAGCGTACTGAACGTGAACACAAACCAATACTTCTTGATGACTTAGGCTACAGAGGGCTAAATAAAGGGAGAGTAATCAAGGTGATGGCTGGTAGTAGACCGGGGACGTCATGCAACGGAGCGGGGGTAGGTGTGACAGTAAACCCCCCAGCCGCAGGACGACGCCGGCCAGGAGGACAGCCTGAGGGCGAGGAGCGGGCCGGTCCGGATGGTGTAGATGGAAATCCCGGATGATATTGGTGTCCAGGATGTCGGCCGCCGAGACCCAACAGAGCTCCTCTGGGCCGTACCCCTCCAAGTCCAACAGGTACTGGAACCGACCCCCATGAAATCAGGAGTCCAGGAGGGACTTGACAGCATTCGTGGGGGGGTGGTGTGGTGTTCCTGGTCCCCTGGCACCAGCCAGGAGACCAGGAACCACTGGCCTGAGGAGGGAAACATGAAAAGAGGGTAAGGTCCGGTAGTTGGTGGGGAGTTGAAAGCGATAAGTTACCTCATTGATCCACTGGAGGACTTTAAAGGGACCCACAAACTGGGGGCTCAGCTTCTGGAATGGCAGGTGGAGCTTGAGGTTCCTGGTGGAGAGAGAGACGTAAACACCGAGATGTAACACAGGAGCCTCACTGCGGTCGCGATCTGCCTGCTCCTTCTGGTGGTGGACGGCATGCTGTGGAGCCTCACGTGGGCAGTGCTCCAAACCTCATCTGTGCTCAGGAACTACTCGTCCACCGAAGGGTCTTTGGTCTGGCTCTAGGTCCACAGGGCCACGGCTGGCTGATACCCCAGGACACACTGGAAGGGAGCCCAGTGGAGGAGTGACGAAGTGAGGTCAGAGTGTTCCTCTCATGGATCCTCCTCCCCCAGCTTCTCCATGAAGGCTTTCCATACCCGCGATTTGAACTGGGGGCCACGATCGGAAACGATGTCCACCGGAAGACCAGAGTGCCAGAAGACGTCTGTACCCAGTGGGTCAGTTGTTTTTCAGCGGCAGGGACTGGGAGACTAGTCAGGATTGAGGTAAAGATGAACAGAGCAACGTACAGAGAGATCCTTGATGAAAACCTGCTCCAGAGTGCTCAGAACCTCAGACTAGGGTGAAGGTTCACCTTCCAACGGGACAACGACCCTAAACACACAGCCAAGACAATGCAGGAGTGGCTTCAGGACAAGTCTCTGAATCGTACCCGCAAAACACCAGTCTCAACGTCAAGAGTGAAGAGGCGACCCCGGGATGCTGGCCTTCTAGGCAGATTTCCTCTGTCCAGTGTCTGTGTTCTTTTGCCCATCTTAATCTTTTATTTTTATTGGCCAGTCTGTGATTTGGTCTTTTCTTTGTAACTCTGCCTCGAAGGCCAGCATACCGGAGTCGCCTCTTCACTGTTGATGTTGAGACTGGTGTTTTGCGGGTACTATTTAATGAAGCTGCCAGTTGAGGACTTCTACTGTACTTTTCCTCTTGCTCAGTTGTGCACCGGTGCCTCCCACTCCTCTTTCTAATCAAGTTAGAGTTAGTTTGCGCTGTTCTGTGAAGGTAGTAGTACACAACGGTGTACGAGATCTTCAGTTTCTTGGCAATTTCTCGCATGGAATAGCTTTTATTTGATCTGATGGCCTTTAGATAGAAGCTGTTTTCCAGTCTCATCAAAGCTGGGACCGAGAGACTGAAAAACAGCTTCTATCTCAAGGCCATCAGACTGTTAAACAGCAATCACTAACATTGAGTGGCTTCTTTACATTTACATTTACATTTAAGTCATTTAGCAGACGCTCTTATCCAGAGCGACTTACAAATTGTTGCATTCACCTTATGACATCCAGTGGAACAGCCACTTTACAATAGTGCATCTAAATCTTTTAAGGGGGGGGGGTGAGAAGGATTACTTTATCCTATCCTAGGTATTCCTTAAAGAGGTGGGGTTTCAGGTGTCTCCGGAAGGTGGTGATTGACTCCGCTGTCCTGGCGTCGTGAGGGAGTTTGTTCCACCATTGGGGGGCCAGAGCAGCGAACAGTTTTGACTGGGCTGAGCGGGAACTGTACTTCCTCAGTGGTAGGGAGGCGAGCAAGCCAGAGGTGGATGAACGCAGTGCCCTTGTTTGGGTGTAGGGCCTGATCAGAGCCTGGAGGTACTGAGGTGCCGTTCCCCTCACAGCTCCGTAGGCAAGCACCATGGTCTTGTAGCGGATGCGAGCTTCAACTGGAAGCCAGTGGAGAGAGCGGAGGAGCGGGGTGACGTGAGAGAACTTGGGAAGGTTGAACACCAGACGGGCTGCGGCGTTCTGGATGAGTTGTAGAGGTTTAATGGCACAGGCAGGGAGCCCAGCCAACAGCGAGTTGCAGTAATCCAGACGGGAGATGACAAGTGCCTGGATTAGGACCTGCGCCGCTTCCTGTGTGAGGCAGGGTCGTACTCTGCGGATGTTGTAGAGCATGAACCTACAGGAACGGGCCACCACCCGTTCCTGTTAGTTGAGAACGACAGGGTGTTGTCCAGGATCACGCCAAGGTTCTTAGCGCTCTGGGAGGAGGACACAATGGAGTTGTCAACCATGATGGCGAGATCATGGAACGGGCAGTCCTTCCCCGGGAGGAAGAGCAGCTCCGTCTTGCCGAGGTTCAGCTTGAGGTGGTGATCCGTCATCCACACTGATATGTCTGCCAGACATGCAGAGATGCGATTCGCCACCTGGTCATCAGAAGGGGGAAAGGAGAAGATTAATTGTGTGTCGTCTGCATAGCAATGATAGGAGAGACCATGTGAGGTTATGACAGAGCCAAGTGACTTGGTGTATAGCGAGAATAGGAGAGGGCCTAGAACAGAGCCCTGGGGGACACCAGTGGTGAGAGCGCGTGGTGAGGAGACAGATTCTCGCCACGCCACCTGGTAGGAGCGACCTGTCAGGTAGGACGCAATCCAAGCGTGGGCCGCGCCGGAGATGCCCAACTCGGAGAGGGTGGAGAGGAGGATCTGATGGTTCACAGTATCGAAGGCAGCCGATAGGTCTAGAAGGATGAGAGCAGAGGAGAGAGAGTTAGCTTTAGCAGTGCGGAGCGCCTCCGTGATACAGAGAAGAGCAGTCTCAGTTGAATGACTAGTCTTGAAACCTGACTGATTTGGATCAAGAAGGTCATTCTGAGAGAGATAGCGGGAGAGCTGGCCAAGGACGGCACGTTCAAGAGTTTTGGAGAGAAAAGAAAGAAGGGATACTGGTCTGTAGTTGTTGACATCGGAGGGATCGAGTGTAGGTTTTTTCAGAAGGGGTGCAACTCTCGCTCTCTTAAAGACGGAAGGGACGTAGCCAGCGGTCAGGGATGAGTTGATGAGCGAGGTGAGGTAAGGGAGAAGGTCTCCGGAAATGGTCTGGAGAAGAGAGGAGGGGATAGGGTCAAGCGGGCAGGTTGTTGGGCGGCCGGCCGTCACAAGACGCGAGATTTCATCTGGAGAGAGAGGGGAGAAAGAGGTCAGAGCACAGGGTAGGGCAGTGTGAGCAGAACCAGCGGTGTCGTTTGACTTAGCAAACGAGGATCGGATGTCGTCGACCTTCTTTTCAAAATGGTTGACGAAGTCATCTGCAGAGAGGGAGGAGGGGGGGGAGGAGGATTCAGGAGGGAGGAGAAGGTGGCAAAGAGCTTCCTAGGGTTAGAGGCAGATGCTTGGAATTTAGAGTGGTAGAAAGTGGCTTTAGCAGCAGAGACAGAGGAGGAAAATGTAGAGATGAGGGAGTGAAAGGATGCCAGGTCCGCAGGGAGGCGAGTTTTCCTCCATTTCCGCTCGGCTGCCCGGAGCCCTGTGCTTCTGCCAACATACAGACTCAATCTCTGGCCCTTTTAATAATTAATAATTGGATGTAATAAATATATCACCAGTGACTTAAACAATGCCACTTGATATAATGTTTACAAACCCTACATAACTCATCTCACATGTATATACTGTACTCTTTACCATCTACTGCATCTTGCCTATGCCGTTCGGCCATCGCTCATCCATATATTTATATGTACATATTCTTAATCATTCCTTTACACTTGTGTGTATAGTTGTTGAGAAATTGTTAGATTACTTGTTAGATATTACTGCACGGTCAGAACTAGAAGCACAAGCATTTCGCTACACTCGCATTAACATCTGCTAACCATGTGTATGTGACCAATAAAATTTGATTTGATTTGATTTCTCAGAACAAGAATAGACAAGAATAGACAAGAAAGTACTTTGTTTCTGACCATTTTGAGCCCTTAATCGAACCCACAAATGCTGACGCTCCAGATACTCGTCTAGTATAAAGGAGCTGTCTATACATAATTGCAAAAGGGTTTTCTAATAATCAATTATTATTTTAAAATGATAAACTTGGATTAGCTAACACAATGTGCCATTGGAACACAGGGGTAATGGTTGCTGATAATGGTTGCTGATAATGGGCCTCTGTATGCCTATGTAGATATTCCATAAAAAAATCAGCCGTTTCCAGCTACAATAGTCATTCAACATTAACAATGTCCACACTGTATTTCTGATCAATTTGATGTTATTTTAATGGACAAAAACAAGGATATTTCTAAGTGACCCCCAAACGTTTGACATTAGTGTAGGTTTGGATTGAAATCATTGCATGTCTCATCCATGGCCTGATAGAGAATGGTACACTCATGGAGGTGGCAATAAAACATATTCCAGCTGTATTGTAATTGTGTATTGTATTTTACAGTATTGTATTATACTTATGTATTGCAGTGGTCCTGTAAGTGGCTCAGTTCATAAGAGAATGGCAATAGCAACACTAGAGTTGTGGGTTCAATTCCCACTGGGGTCACATAACAAAATGTGTGGACTGTTGTCACTTTAAAAAGTGTCTGCTACATAAATGGCATTAATAAGGTATTAGCCAATGCAATTTTTGTAAAGCAGTGACATTTGATTTGTTACATACAGTACATCTATGATCTTGTCAATATGAGATGTATTTTTAAACTTACTGTAAAATCATAATAGTCATCATCATAGTAGTACATTTGAGTTTTACACTACCGGTCAAGAGCTTTAGAAGACCTACACATTCAAGGGATGTTTTATATTTGTACTATTTTCTGCATTGTAGAATAATAGTGAAGACATCAAAACTACAAAATAACACATGTGGAATCAAGTAGTAACAAAAAAGTGTTAAACAAATCCAAATATATTTCATATTTGAGATTCTTCAAATAGCCACCCTTTGCCTTGATGACAGTTTGCACACTCTCTGATCTGTTTCACCCTGATCCATTTCCCCCAGTGTATTTTTCCCTGGGTTTCCTGTCTCTCTGTGCCAGTTCGTCTTGTATGTTTAGTCAAGTAAACCAGCGTGCTTTCCCAGTACTCCTTTTGCTATTATCTTTTTGTTAGTCTTCCCGGTTTTGACCCCTGCCTGACTCTGGACTACTTTCCCACCTGCCTGATCATCCTGCCTGCCCTGACGTTGATTCTGCCTGCCCTTCAGTACCTTTTGGACTCTGAACTGGTTTTGACCCTTTTGCCTGTCCAAGACCATTCTCTTGCCTCCCCCTACTGGATTAATAAATATTGTACGACTCCAACCATCTGCCTCCTCTGTTCGCATCTGGGTCAAATCAAATCAAATGTATTTGTCACATATACATGGTTAACAGATGTTAATGCGAGTGTAGCGAAATGCTTGTGCATCTAGTTCCGACAATGCAGTAATAACCAACGAGTAATCTAACCTAACAATTCCACAACTACTACCTTATACACACAAGTGTAAAGGGATAAAGAATATGTACATAAAGATATATGAATGAGTGATGGTACAGAACGGCATAGGCAAGATGCAGTAAGTCGCTCTGGATAAGAGCGTCTGCTAAATGACTTAAATGTAAATGTAAATGAGTACAGTATGTACATATGAGATGAGTAATGTAGGGTATGTAAACAAAGTGGCATAGTTTAAAGTGGCTAGTGATACATGTTTACATAAAGATGCAGTAGATGATATAGAGTACAGTATATACATATACATATGAGATGAGTAATGTAGGGTATGTAAACATTATATTAAGCAGCATTGCTTAAAGTGGCTAGTGATATATTTTCCATCAATTTCCATCAATTCCCATTATTAAAGTGTCTGGCGTTGAGTCAGTGTGTTGGCAGTAGCAACTCAATGTTAGTGGTGGCTGTTTAACAGTCTGATGGCCTTGAGATAGAAGCTGTTTTTCAGTCTCTCGGTCCCCGCTTTAATGCACCTGTACTGACCTCGCCTTCTGGATGATAGTGGGGTGAACAGGCAGTGGCTCGGCTGGTTGTTGTCCTTGATGATCTTTATGGCCTTCCTGTGACATCGGGTGGTGTAGGTGTCCTGGAGGGCAGGTAGTCTGCCCCCGGTGATGCGTTGTGCAGACCTCGATACCCTCTAGAGAGCCTTACGGATGTGGGCGGAGCAGTTGCCGTACCAGGCGGTGATACAGCCCGACAGGATGCTCTCAATTGTGCATCTGTAGAAGATTGTGAGTGCTTTTGGTGACAAGCCGAATTTCATCAGCCTCCTGAGGTTGAAGAGGCGCTGCTGCGCCTTCTTCACGACGCTGTCTGTGTGGGTGGACCAATTCAGTTTGTCCGTGATGTGTACGCCGAGGAACTTGAAACTTACTACCCTTTCCACTACTGTCCCATCGATGTGGATAGGGGGGTGCTCCCTCTGCTGTTTCCTGAAGTCCACAATCATCTCCTTTGTTTTGTTGACGTTGAGTGTGAGGTTATTTTCCTGACACCTCACTCTGAGGGCCCTCACCTCCTCCCTGTAGGCCGTCTCGTCGTTGTTGGTAATCAAGCCTACCACTGTAGTGTCATCCACAAACTTGATGATTGAGTTGGAGGCGTGCATGGCCTCGCAGTCGTGGGTGAACAGGGAGTACATTTACATTTACATTTATGTCATTTAGCAGACGCTCTTATCCAGAGCGACTTACAGCAGAGGGCTCAGAACGCACCCTTGTGGGGCCCCAGTGTTGACGGTCAGCGGGGTGGAGATGTTGTTACCTACCCTCACCACCTGGGGGGCGGCCCGTCAGGAAGTCCAGTACCCAGTTGCACAGGGCGGGGTCGAGACCCAGGGTCTCGAGCTTGATGACGAGCTTGGAGGGTACTATGGTGTTAAATACTGAGCTGTAGTCGATGAACAGCATTCTCACATAGTTATTCCTCTTGTCCAGATGGGTTAGGGCAGTGTGCAGTGTGGTTGAGATTGCATCGTCTGTGGACCTATTTGGGCGGTAAACAAATTGGAGTGGGTCTAGGGTGTCAGGTAGGGTGGAGGTGATATGGTTCTTGACTAGTCTCTCAAAGCTCTTCCTGATGACGGAAGTGAGTGCTACGGGACGGTAGTCGTTTAGTTCAGTTACCTTAGCTTTCTTGGGAATAGGGACCATGGTGGCCCTCTTGAAGCATGTGGGAACAACAGAATGGGATAAGGATTGATTGAATATGTCCGTAAACACACCAGCCAGCTGGTCTGCGCATGCTCTGAGGGCGCGGCTGGGGATGCCGTCTGGGCCTGCAGCCTTGCGAGGGTTAACACGTTTAAATGTTTTACCTTGTCAGTGGCACTGTATTGTCCTCAAAGCGGGCAAAAAAGTTATTTTGTCTGCCTGGGAGCAAGACATCCTGGTCCGTGACGGGGCTGGTTTTCTTTTTGCAATCCGTGATTGCCTGTAGACCCTGCCACATACCTCTTGTGTCTGAGCTGTTGAATTGTGACTCTACTTTGTCTCTGTATTGATGCTTAGCTTGTTTGATTGCCTTGCAGAGGGAATAGCTACACTGTTTGTATTCGGTCATGTTTCAGGTCACCTGGTTAAAAGCAGTGGTTTGCACTTTCAGTTTCACGCGAATGCTGCCATCAATCTACGGTTTCTGGTTAGGGAATGTTTTAATCATTGCTATGGGAACGACATCTTCAATGCACTTTCTAATGAACTCGCTCACCGAAACCGTGTATTTGTCAATGTTGTTGTTGGAAGCAATGCGGAACATATCCCAGTCCACGTGACCGAAGCAGTCTTGAAGCGTGGAATCAGATTGGTCGGACCAGCGTTGAACAGACCCGTTGAACAGCGTTGAACAGCCGTTGAACAGACCTGTTTTAGTTTCTGTCTGTAGGCAGGGAGCAACAAAATGGAGTCGTGGTCAGCTTTTCCGAAAGGAGGGCGTTATATGCGTCGCGGAAGTTAGAATAGCAATGATCCAAGGTTTTACCAGCCCTGGTTGCGCAATCGATATGCTGATACAATTTAGTGAGTCTTGTTTTCAGATTAGCCTTGTTAAAATCCCCAGCTACAATGAATGCAGCCTCAGGTTATGTGGTTTCCAGTTTGCAAAGAGTCAAATAAAGTTTATTCTGGGCCACCGATGTGTCTGCTTGGGGCTGTGATTATAATCGAAGAGAATTCCCTTGGTAGATAATGCGGTCGACATTTGATTGTGAGGAATTCTAAATCAGGTGAACAGAAGGACTTGAGTCCCTGTATGTTGTTGTGATCACACCACGTCTCGTTAACCATAAGGCATACGCCCCCGCCCCTCTTCTTACCAGAAAGATGTTTGTTTCTGTCGGCGCGATGCGTGAAGAAATCAGCTGGCTGTACCGATTCCGTTAGCGTCTCTCCAGTGAGCCATGTTTCCGTGAAGCAAAGAACGTTACAGTCTCTGATGTCCCTCTGGAGACTGTAACGTTCTTTGCTTCACGGAAACATGGCTCACTTGCCTTGTGTCATGATATATGTATGAAAATACCCTCAACTGACATTTTGTACTGTTGCATCATATGAAACCTTTTATAACTAATATAAAATGCTGGACTATAGAGCCAAATTTAAAAAATGTTGCTTCACTCTAAATAAATACTGAATAGAGTGTACACATCCATTCTCTACAGAAAGTGAATGGGCCTCATCCTCATACTGGAGTCAAACTCACACAGTGATTCATTAGAACAGAAGTTATTTGAAAGTTTAACAAAGGACATCACATGCTATACTGAACAAAAATATAAATGCAACATGCATCAATTTCAAAGATTTTACTGAGTTACAGTTCCTATAAGTAAATCAGTTCATTTAAATAAATCAATTTTGCCCTAATCTATGGATTTCACATGACTGAGAATACAGACATGCATCTGTTGGTCACAGATACCTTTAAAAAATGTAGGGGTGTGGATCAGAAAACCAGTCAGTATCTGGTGTGACCACCATTTGCCTGATGTTGTATGCAGGCCATGGAAGAACAGGGACAGCTTCCGAGATCCTTGTGACATGGGGCCGTGCATTATCATGCTGAAACATGAGGTCATGGCGGCGGATGAATGGCACGACAATGGTCCTCATCTCGTCACAGTATATCTGTAAATTCAAATTGCCATCAATAAAATGTGATTATGTTCATTGTCTGTAGCTTATGCCTGCCCATACCATAACCCCACCACCACGGGGCACTCTGTTCACAACATTGACATCAGCAAACCGCTCGCCCACACAACGCCATACATGCTGTCTGCCATCTGCCCGGTACAGTTGAAGCCAGGATTCATCCGTGAAGAGCACACTTCTCCAGCTTGCTTGTGGCCATCGAAGGTGAGCATAACCCCACTGAAGTCGGTTACAACGCTGGACTTCAGTACACATGGTCTGCAGTTGTGAAGCTGGTTGGACATACTGACAAATTCTCTAAAACAACATTTGATGCGGCTTATGGTAGAGAAATTAACATTACATTCTCTGGCAACAGCTCTGGTGGACGTTCCTGGAGTCAGCATGCCAATTGCACACTCCCTCAAAACTTGAGACATCTGTTGCATTGTGTGACAAAACTGCACATTTTAGAGTGGCATTTTATTGTCCCCAGCAAAAGGTGCACCTGTGTAATGATCATGCTGTTTAATCAGCTTCTTGATATACCCCACTTGTCAGGTGGATGGATTAACTTGGCAAAGGTAATTTGTTCCTAGGCCGTCATTGAAAATAAGAATTTGTTGTTAACTGACTTGCCTAGTTAAATAAAGGTAAAATAAAAATAAATAAAAGGAGAAATGCTCACTAACAGGGATATAAACAAATTTGTGGGCAACATTGTAGATAAATCAGCTTTTTGTGCGTATGGAACATTTATGGGATCTTTATTTCAGCTCATGAAACATGGGACCAACACTTTATATGTTGTGTTTAAATTTTTGTCCAGTTTATTTATTATTGGTACTAGAATATGAATGTAAGGGTTAAATGGAGAGCTGGTGACATGATGAGTATAGCAATTCTCAGCAGGGGATGCAATCCCTGTCATAACACTGGTAAGCTGAATTCATAAAACTGCAGAGTTCTCATTGTGACAGAGACAAACACACAGACTCTGTCTCTGTCTCTGTCTCTGTCTCTGTCTCTGTCTCTGTCTCGCTCTCTTCATGTCCCTCGCTCCCCCACTATCTCTTCTGAAGTAGGGTCCACTTGTCCAATATTTTTTTATTTTTTTATTTCACCTTTATTTAACCAGGTAGGCTAGTTGAGAACAAGTTCTCATTTGCAACTGCGACCTGGCCAAGATAAAGCATAGCAGTGTGAACAGACAACACAGAGTTACACATGGAGTAAACAATTAGCAAGTCAATAACACAGTAGAAAAAAATGGGCAGTCTATATACAATGTGTGCAAAAGGCATGAGGAGGTAGGCGAATAATACAATTTTGCAGATTAACACTGGAGTGATAAATGATCAGATGGGCATGTACAGGTAGAGATATTGGTGTGCAAAAGAGCAGAAAAGTAAATAAATAAAAACAGTATAAAAACAGTATGGGAATGAGGTAGGTGAAAAAGGGTGAGCTATTTACCTATAGACTATGTACAGCTGCAGCGATCGGTTAGCTGCTCGGATAGCTGATGTTTGAAGTTGGAGAGGGAGATAAAAGTCTCCAACTTCAGCGATTTTTGCAATTCGTTCCAGTCACAGGCAGCAGAGTACTGGAACGAAAGGCGGCCAAATGAGGTGTTGGCTTTAGGGATGATCAGTGAGATACACCTGCTGGAGCGCGTGCTACGGATGGGTGTTGCCATCGTGACCAGTGAACTGAGATAAGGCGGAGCTTTACCTAGCATGGACTTGTAGATGACCTGGAGCCAGTGGGTCTGGCGACGAATATGTAGTGAGGGCCAGCCGACTAGAGCATACAAGTCGCAGTGATGGGTGGTATAAGGTGCTTTAGTGACAAAACGGATGGCACTGTGATAGACTGCATCCAGTTTGCTGAGTAGAGTGTTGGAAGCCATTTTGTAGATGACATCGCCGAAGTCGAGGATCGGTAGGATAGTCAGTTTTACTAGGTAAGCTTGGCAGCGTGAGTGAAGGAGGCTTTGTTGCGGAATAGAAAGCCGACTCTGGATTTGATTTTTGATTGGAGATGTTTGATGTGAGTCTGGAAGGAGAGTTTGCAGTCTAGCCAGACACCTAGGTACTTATAGATGTCCACATATTCAAGGTTGGAACCATCCAGGGTGGTGATGCTAGTCGGGCATGCGGGTGCAGGCAGCGATCGGTTGAAAAGCATGCATTTGGTTTTACTCGCGTTTAAGAGCAGTTGGAGGCCACGGAAAGAGTGCTGTATGGCATTGAAGCTCGTTTGGAGGTTGGATAGCACAGTGTCCAATGACGGGCCGAAAGTATATAGAATGGTGTAGGAGATAATACCTGGTTAAATAAAGTCGAAATAAAAATGTCGTTTTTTTTTTAAATATCCCAAAAAGTCTGTTTAGTTGGCGCCATCGATTTGCGTAATCCACCTGTTCAACATGCAGAGAAAGGAATCCAAAAAGCTACTCCAAAACTTTGTTAAAAAAGGTCCAAATACGTTTCTAGTCAACCCTCTGGTACCCTAAAAATGTAATTAAACTATAATATTTAATACGGAAAAAAGTATGTTCAACAGGAAAACGATATTAGCAGGTGTGCGTCCTCTTCATCATGCGCGCACAGACTGATTTCCAAATCTGAGATTTCCAACTCTGAGTCCCAGTACTAATTCTTCCTAATTTTGGAGGAAACAATCCTGAAACCTTGATCAAAGACTGTTGACATCTAGTTGAAGCCATAGGAGTTGCAATCTGGGATCTGGATTTTGATATGCCCCTATACTTTCCATTGTAAGAGCATGGGATCTCAAAAAAGAAAACATCTGGTTGGTTTTTCTTTGGATTTTCTCCTACCATAATAAACCCCCCAGAGCAACTCATTTAGAGAAAGAACTGAGAAAGTAAGGGATGAAACAGAAAAAGCAAGGGATAAAATAATTACTTCTCTGCCAGAAGAAATTACATAGTTTAAGTCGGAAGTTTACATACACCTTAGCCAAATACATTTAAACTCAGTTTTTCACCATTTCTGACATTTAATCTTAGTACAAATTCCCTGTTTTAGGTCAGTTAGGATCACCGCTTTATATTAAGAATCTGAAATGTCAGAATAATAGTAGAGAGAATGATTTATTTCAGCTTTTATTTCTTTCATCACATTCCCAGTGGGTCAGAAGTTTACATGCACTCAATTAGTATTTGGTAGCATTGCCTTTAAATTGTTTAACTTGGGTCAAATGTTTCGGGGAGCCTTCCACAAGCTTCCCACAATAAGTTGGGTGAATTTTGACCCATTCCTCCTGACAGAGCTGGTGTAACTGAGTCAGGTTTGTAGGCCTCCTTGCTCGCAAACTATTTTTCAGTTCTGCCCACACATTTTCTATAGGATTGAGGTCAAGGCTCAATGTGATGGCTACTCCAATACCTTGAAATTGTTGTCTTTAAGCCATTTTGCCATAACTTTGGAAGTAGGCTTGGGGTCGTTGTCCATTTGGAAGACCCATTTGCAACCAAGCTTTAACTTCCTGACTGATGTCTTGAGGTGTTGCTTCAAAATATCCACATAATTTTCCTGCCTCATTATGCAATCTATTTTCTGAAGTGCACCAGTCCCTCCTGCAGCAAAGCACCCCCACAACATGATGCTGCCACCCCCGTGCTTCACGGTTGGGATAGTGTTCTTCGGCTTGCCGGCCTCCCCCTTTTTCCTCCAAACATAACGATTGTCATTATGGCCAAACAGGTCTATTTTTGTTTCATCAGACCAAAGGACATTTCTCCAAAAAGTACGATCTTTGACCCCATGTGCAGTTGCAAACCGTAGTCTGGCTTTTTTAATGGCGGTTTTGGAGCAGTGGCTTCTTCCTTGCCTGGCGGGCTTTCAGGTTATGTCGATATAGGACTCGTTTAACTGAGGATATAGACATTTTTGTACCTGTTTCCTCCAGCATCTTCACAGGGTCCTTTGCTGTTATTCTGGGATTGATTTGCACTTTTTTCACCAAAGTACATTCATCTCTAGGAGACAGAACGCATCTCCTTCCTGAGCGGTGTGACGGCTGAGTGGTCCCATAGTGTTTATACTTGCATACTATTGTTTGTACAGATGAAAGTGGTACCTTCAGGCGTTTGGAAATTGCTCCCAAGGATGAACCAGACTTGTGGAGGTCTACAATTTTTTTAATCTGAGGTCTTGGCTGATTTCTTTTGATTTTCCCATGATGTCAAGCAAAGAGGCACTGAGTATGAAGGTAGGCCTTGAAATACATCCACAGGTACACCTCCTCCAATTGAGTCAAATTATATAATTTAGCCTGTCAGAAGCTTCTAAAGCCATGACATATTTTTCTGGAATTTTCCAAGCTGTTTAAAGGACCAGTCACCTTAGTGTATGTAAACTTCTGACCCACTGGAATTGTGATACAGTGAAATAATCTGTCTGTAAACAATTGTTGGAAAAATCAATTGTGTCATGCACAAAGTAGATGTCCTTACCGACTTGCCAGAACTATAGTTTGTTAACAAGAAATGTGTGACTCCAACCTAAGTGTATGTCAATTTCTGACTTCAACTGTAAGTCTTTAAATAGCAAATTCATTCATGGAAAATAATTTAGCCCTGAGCATTTTCTTTCTTTCTTTCATTCTCTCTCTCTCTCTCTCTCTCTCTCTCTCTCTCTCTCTCTCTCTCTCTCTCTCTCTCTCTCCCTCCCTCTCTCTCTCTCTCTCTCTCTCTCTCTCTCTCTCTCTCTCTCTCTCTCTCTCTCTCTCTCAGACAAGTTGAAGCTTGTCAACAGATAACCCTGATTTGATTTATTTATTTAACCTTTATTTAACTAGGCAAGTCAGTTAAGAACAAATTCTTATTAACAATGACGGCCTACCAGAAAGCAAAATGCTTCCTGCAGGGATGGGGCTGGGATTAAAAATTAAAAATAATGTACAATATAGGACAAAACACACATCACGACAAGAGAGACAATACCACACTACAAAAGAGAGACCTAGGATGACAACATGGCAGCAACACATGAAAACACAGCATGATAGGAACACAACATGACAACAACATGGTAGCATTACAACATAGCAGCAGCGCAACATGGTAGCAGCACAAAACATGGTGCAAAAATGATTGGGCACAGATAACCCAGAATCTTCTCAGGTCAGCTATCATGTGAGTCAGGCTTCACAGTAGGCTATGGGATGTAGGAAGAAACTTGATTATGCACATTGCCAATGGCTTTCTTGCACTGCCCCCGTGTGATTTCAGTGTGATTTCATTGTTATGTGCGTTCATCTTGAAAAAAGAACATTCAGTACAAGATCGGACAGTTTCTATGGATGGTTTGTAATATCATTCTCTAACCAGTAGATAGCAGTACAACACCGGCAGATGTATTACTGATCCAGAAACTGCTGTGGCTGGCCTGGTTCTATTTCTGCCCCTAGCCACTTTACATAGCTCTTAGTCCAGGGGTAGGAAATTCCTGGTGTTGGGAACTGGCTTTCATCCATTAATGTCACAAATTGCCACAGTTCGCTGGCCTAAATTTGTAAGTGATTTGAGGCAGAAGGAATGTGAGGGTATTAGTGCATCGTGAAATGGAGTAGCTGTTCCCTGTAGTTGAAGAATTCATAAAGGCTGAAGTATGAAATGGCTCTGGACGCAAGGCATGGTGGCAGAGAGGATCAATTACATGTTCTTATGTACCTGAGGTTTACAGAAAGCTGAAACAATGAAATATCTCTGCTCTGGCATGTTGGGTAAATGACAAACTGTTTATTTTTTGGCAACCTTGGAAACAACCTTTAGCAACCTTACACCCCAAAATCAATGTTTATTTCCCCCCCGAGAAATCAGAAGACCTTTAGAAAGATTGGCATCTAATTCCATCCATTTTAGGTAAGCTTAAACTCAGATGCTGGATCAATGCAGAATGGACAAAAAGCATAATAAGGGATGATGTCGAGGGGAGAAACTATCTCACCTGGTTACCATGGAAACATGTCTTCTCCTTATTCCAGTATCATCCCTAAGCCCAGATAGACAGAGGTCCGTCTGATCTCACACAGAAGACAGACAGCATACATTTTTTAAGCTGCTTCACCTGATACATTTACAACCCACAGGTAGCATGCACACACCTTCCATACACACCTGTGACGTTCTGACCTTTATTTCCTTTGTTTTGTATTCATTATTTAGTATGGTCAGGGCGTGAGTTGTGGTGGGCAGTCTATGTTTGATTTTCTATGATTTGGGGATTTCTATGTTTTGGCCTAGTATGGTTCTCAATCAGAGGCAGGTGTCATTAGTTGTCTCTGATTGAGAATCATACTTAGGTAGCCTGGGTTGCACTGTTTGTTTGTGGGTGATTGTCTATGTTGATTGCTTGTTTCAGCACAGTTCGCATTAGCGTCACGGTTATTTCATTTATTGTTTTTGTATAGTGTTTCAGTGTTTTCTTTATTAAAATTAATGAACACCTACCACGCCGCATTTTGGTCCTCCGATCCTTCTCTCCTCTCCTCTTCAGATGAAGAGGAGGACGACCGTGACAACACCACACAATGCTTCTGACTACTCTGAAGCACCCCTCAATGTTTGTCATGTATAAGTTAATTGTTTAAATCCCTGTGTTTCAACATTATTTTCTACAACTGTATCTTGATCATGGATCTATTATTTGCTGTTACTCAGTGCACTACATATAGCAGTTATATTGGTCACCCCTGCACCAGTGTCGCCCAGTTCTCAGCTCTACACAACTTCAAACTCTTACTGAAAACATTTCACACACACACACACACACACACACACACACACACACACACACACACACTGCTCGTTGATAACACTTCCCTTTCCAAACCAGCACTGAACATAATCTACAATTTGAGCAAAGCCCTACTATTCGTTACTACACGTGTACTACACTTTAAATTAGATCAGCTTCAAAATGTTATCACACAGAGGGAATGTGCTGTTGGAACTACGCAAGAACTATGTGCAGTTTCTTATTTGGTGAATTATAGTAGTTGTATCAAAAGCTCAAATAAAGATGTTTGACCCTTGGGACCAGCTTGGAAGGATTCACTTCCCTTTTTGGCAATGTACTATATTCATATAATTTTTCCAGGTCCTGTGTTACATCGAGCTGTGGGTAATGTATCGCTATTTTACATAATTCATAGCATATCTCAGATTCATCCATGACTGGTGCACAACAATGATTGACACCAGAGGAAGAAATGAAAGGTGAGAGAGCAGAGGTCCATTTGCCCTTAATGGTATGACTTTACAACAAATCAAATCAAAGTGTATTGGTCAAGTATAAAGTTTAGCAGATGTTGTAGCGGGTCCTGCTAAATACGTGTTACTAGCTCCTAATGGTAAAGTAAAATGGCTGGCCCTCTATTCTTCCACTGATTCCTGGGGCTGTTATTGGGAACTTTCGTGCTCAACAATTGAGCTTATTCATTTTACACACAAGCACAATTCAACCAAATCTGGCATGGGACAAATCAAATAGAACAACTAGGTCTGTGTTTAGTGATGTGGAACGTAAAAGATGCAGATAAATGGAATGAATGGAGCTTACATGATTCCCTATTCTATGAGAAATACCCATATTTGTTCTACATCTGTATGACATTGTGCAACGTTACATCCCCCTGAATAGGCCCTTGACCCTGAGTTATTGAAACCTCTACATATAGCCCTTTGTGACATTCCCACTAGGCACAAAATGATTAACTCAACGTTGTTTCTATGCAATTGGTCAATGTCAACGTATTGTGATGTGGAATCTATGTGGAAAATATTTGATTTGAACAATGTCCTCAAACTGTTGTTTTGAGGGTAAAATTTCAACCACAGGATTACATCATGGTAACCAATTTTCAGCATAGACGAACCTCGTATAAAATATGCTGAATTTGTACCTTTGAAACAACGTCAGATCTTCAACATAATACCCACTATAAAAATTGTCTGGGCAGCACCTCCTACTAGAGAGTTGATAAATCTACAGCTACCCCATCAGTCTCCCATTCCTGCTTAGCCTTGATATTTGTCACTGACTATTACCAAAGTTCTATTGTGAGAATGATTGTTGAACAATCTACACTTAATAGATTAACTGTTGCTATCGAAGTCATTCTAAACAGTAGGTTCAGAGCAAATGAAATGTAACCACACTTTATCAATTATTCTATTTAAGCCTATACAGCATTTGGGAAGTCATCAACAGCAAATGTTTCAATTCAACCCAGGATTCAACTAAAAATAGACAATATATATAGTCCCAGGGCTTCAAGCTTTGGTTGATTTCAAATGTAGTCTTCAAGTTAATCATTAATGTTGGATTCACGTCTCCATCTCAACCTAAAATCTATGTTAAAGAATGGTTTTGGATCAAATCAAACTATATAAGTGCATTTAAAGTTTGATTTGATTTAATTATATTCTTTAACTTAGATTTTTGGTTGAAATGGAGACTTGAATCCAACATGTCAATTATTCATTTGTAAACAAACTGGAAATAAAACCACACTAAGTGGCACATATGGAGCTATCCAAGCAGAAAAGACAGCTTTCAAAAGCGTATATTTGATTGCGTTAACAAACACAATTTAACGTCACTTTTGCAATATGGTAAACAGCCTATTAACTTGTCAACAAGTTAACAAATGATACGATGGTTTCACGTCTCCATCTCAACCAAAAATAAAAGTAAAAAATAGGATTAATGTCACGGTTTTCATATGGTGAAGGAGAGTTGGACCAAACTGCAGCGTGTATATTGCGATCCATGTTTAATTAAACAACGTCAACACGAATAAACACTACAAAACGAAAACCGAAAACAGCCTATACATGTGTCAACTAACACAGCACAAGGACATCAAGACACTCAGGAAAATCACCCACAAAACAACCAAAGAATATGGCTGCCTAAATATGGTTCCCAATCAGAGACAACGATAAACACCTGCCTCTGATTAAGAACCACTTCAGACAGCCATAGACTAACCTAGAACACCCCACTAAGCTACAATCCCACTATCTACACACCACATACAAAAACCCATGTCACACCCTGGCCTCACCAAATACATGAAGAAAAACACAAAATACTACGACCAGGGCGTGACAATTAAGCCAGTGGCTCAGATGTAACCATTCAAGCAGTAGATACATCTCCTTTAAATGTTGTTATTTAGTTGCTTTGTCAACCAAACACAATTCAATTTTACTTTTGTAAGACAGTAAATAGCCTAATCTTATAGGGATACTTCAGGATTTTGGCAATGAGGCCCTTTACTTTCCCAGAGTCAGATTAACTTTTTATGTCTCTGTGTCCAATGCTAACTAGCGTTACTGCAATGACTGGAAGTCTAACATTAGCAATTGCACTAGCGCTAGTTAGCAACTTCCTTCAAACTGCACGCAGAGACATAAAGACTGTATCTCATAGTTCATCTTACACTGGGGAAGTAGATAAAGGGCCTCATTGCCAAAATCCCGAAGTATACCTTTAAGGCTCTCTTAGAAACTAATGTAACAGTATTTATTTAACCTTAAAATGAGTAGCACATCATTGGCCACATTTTGAGGATAATGGAAAAATAAATGACTTCTTATGTAATCATAGATAGTGTGCATGTTCAGGGTCGCAAGGGTGTGAAAATCTTCACAATTGCTATAATAATCTGCACAGAATCTCAAATGGCATTGAGAACTTTCACCATGTACTTTAATAATCTCAATTGCAATCCAGGCCATTTGTTTGAGCTATAATTTGAGGCACAGTGACAACACATTAAATTGTTGTATAAATTAACAAAATATCTGACATTATGCTCCCATTTGAACTTTGGTGTGCTTTTAAATGGTTTAAAGCACAGTGTTAACACATTTTGCTGACAACTAAACCAAAAATCCGACATAGATTTTCCATTCCAATTTGTGTGTGCTGTTAGATGGTTCAAAGCATAGCGATAACACATTGGGAATTCAACAAACTTTAGGCAGTTTTTTTAAGTGGGTAAAAATAAGTTGAAATCTCATTAATCAACCTATCTACCAAATATTACCCAATTCTCCACATTGAAATTACGTGGTGTGCCCATTGGGTTGTTAGTGATGGACATTGGTTATTTAAAATCCCATTTTCCCAGAAAACAACAGTCCATTCTACTTGTGCATCCTCCGTGGAGTTCTCTTTATTCTAATTCTAAATGTTCTCTATTGAAATGAATTACATGATCATTTCTAGTGCTCTGTGGCTGTGTAGCGGAAGCTAAATGCAGGTAATGGAGGCCTTCAAGCGATTAATGGATCCATGTCCTTGGAGATCCACAATAATTCCAGCTCCTCACTTTGCTATGGAGGGAGAAAAACATATACGTGAAATAGATACTACACATATTCTAACAATCAAACAGTCTCAGCACAATCCTCTCATTCATCACGAGACAATCTCTTCAAAGGTCAAGTAGATTTGTCAACAAAAGCTATGAATAAAGACAGTATCAGAATACCCCCCTCCAAGCTGTATTGTCATTAGTATAAAATTAAGGCATTTATTGTAGGCACAGTCCATGTCCCTCACCTTCAAATACTGACAGGGAAAGCTATACTGTTGATGTAGCCTAAAACCTGATGTATATTTTTCTGTTTCAAATTATTTGCATTTAACATCAGATGGTTGTTCGGAAATTCTGATACTGGCGAGGAGGGTATTACTCTGCACTATTTTTCAAACAGTAGAACCAAATTTATACCTGACTGTCTTCTGTGCAATTAAGCTTACTATTTAGTGCCTGGGGATACAGTGTCAGCACCCCAAGCCCTCCTCAGTGGAAAATAAAATAATTACAAATGCATAGCCTTCTATAGACACTCATGTAACTAACTACATGCTGGCAGGCCGCGCATATTTCCCAATAGAAAGTTACATTGTGGTCATTTCGAACACAAATTCGGGCAACTTGCATTCACACTGAGGGCCTCTTTTTGTTTTCTAAGCAGTGCATTCTCAACCTATCTTTGAAAGGGGGGAGGGTAAATGGGTTGAACCACTGGGTTTGATGAGCAACGTAAACATCCAACCAAAAAGTAAAGTATCATTCAAACTGCCCAATAGAAGCTTTGGAGTGTTGATGCTCTCCTCTCAGCGGCGACGATGGGCGGTCTTTTATGCCTAGGGCACTCTGTTAGGTTGCGCATAGGCTGCAGTTTCAGTTTGTTTTATTCACCATTTTGAGTAGCTGAAGGTAAAAAAAATAAACTAAAATCGCGTTTGGAAGACAAATCGTTGCCTTAGATTTAGTTTTACGCTGTAGCCGGGGCGTTGGAGTTGGAAGGTCTCGTTGCGCCCTTTGGAGTTGCAGAGCGGGACGATTTTGTTTTTATTTTTCTAGATTTCATTTCCCCTTTCTTACATTCTTAACCTCTACAGTATTTCTGCAAAATGTCAAGACCAGTGAGGTAGGTTTTTCCTAATATGTCCTCCGCTGAGGCTGCACGGTGTGCACGTTGCCTTTCGCAGGCAACACGCACGTCGCTACCATGTTGTGCATTTTAGTCACCGTTGCGTTTATTTGATTAAACATTTATGTAAATGTTTTTTTTTCTTGTCGTGCACGCACTTGATAGCATGATTCCTTACTATGTGGAATGTTCGCCATGGTTAGGTTGAAATGTCTGTATTGCGCGTACCTTGGCGTGTGTGCGTGCATCTGGTGCAAATCATGCCTAAAAAACGATCCAACGCGAACATAATTTGGTGCACTAACCATATGTTTTGTCTGATTTACCATTGTTTTATATGTCCCTGGACTGTGGCATGGCCTGGTATTTTGCGTGAAATGGGAAGGAGACAGACTGGCGAATATGGCTACCCATTCATCCACGGGAGACTCTGAAAAGCTAATAAAAACCAGGGCTAGAGGTAGACATCAGCTCATGGGATGTGCTATTGTTAGCGCGCAGCCTTGCGACGTCTGCACTAACTCCATTTAAAATGCAATTGTCGTATATTTTGATAGTCTTTATTACTAGGGAACAATTACATTTAAAAGGCCGAAGACAGCCTTGTTGGTTTTCAGTGAAAACGCGGTAGGAGAAGGGGAGAGCGGAGGAACTACATTTTCACTGATGGCAGTAAATGAACACTGGAAGTGTGTCAGAGGGGGCGGAGTGGCTTTAGAAGTCACCACACCCCCCATGCCTAGCTCTTCACTGCCTGAAAAGACCGAAAGGGTCGCATTTGAGCGAAGGGGGAAAAAATCGTCTTTGTATCTCAAGATAACCACCAACAAATGGACGATACTTGTTGATTCAATGTAGCATGCTATCGGAAACGAAGCACGCGCCAGCAGAATGTTGCAACACTAACCGCAAAGAGCCGATTTAACTCAACGGTTTATGATGATTTGTGCGGCGACTAGTGTGGACGGCAGAGTTCACATACAATTACGTTTTAATATATATAAAATACATATTTCAGGCCCCAATTACACTGAACAATGTCGTGTGTAACTGCGGGCTATTTTGGGTGCTGAAATCAGTCGTTTGTACATTTGTGACACCGGTCTAGTCCGCCCACACTAGTCGCCGCTCAATTCCGTCGTAAATCGTGGAGTTTTTTGGCTTCCACAAACAATGAAACCGATATTGCGCCCACTGATATGCAAAAAAAGTAGCAATGTGGCGTCGCAGGTAACCCAGGCTCTCTTCCTTCCAGGTAATTCGCGGGTCCCAGTCCCTCGATATTTTGTCTCATTACGGTCACTGTTCTAGTGGTGGTCAGCTTTCGGCCTGTCTGTCTGTTGCAAGGTGGCGACAGGGCCTGGCCTTGCAATCTAACCGCTTGTAAAATTACTTATTGCCCTGAGTACTCTTCCTCGCTCCCGTTAGCTAATTTAACCATGTGTGGGACTGTTACCAATACTACTACAATAGGGTGGTGGCAGAATATTGAGCATGGCCTGTGGTCAGCAGTGTGTCACCTGAAGTGCAGATGGAAAACTTTGGTTTTAGAAGTGGGGGGCATAACCTGACAGGGGTCCTCCCTCAGAATGTTCTTGGGCATCTAATATGACCATTTTGCTGTCACATTAATTGTAATTAAGCATATAATATGTTTCTGAACACTTCAACATGAATGTGGATTCTACCATGATTACAGATAATCCTGAATTAATCATGAATAATGATGAGTGAGAAAGTTATAGATGTGGGCTCCTCAGTGGTGCAGCTGTCTAAGGCACTGCATCTCAGTGCAAGAGGTGAACACAGTCCCTGGTTCGAATCCAGGCTGTCACATCAAGAATTTGTTCTTAACTGACTTGCCTCGTTAAATGAAGGTTACATTTATTTATTTTTAATACCCCCTGTAGAGCTGTTTTTCTCACCATCACAATAACAGGGGAGGTTAGAATTTGAAGGGGTATGATATTTGTGCATCTAATTTTCTCACTAATTATCATTCACGATTCATTCAGGATTATCGGGTAATCATGGTAGCATCCACATTCATGTGTGTTCAGAAGTGTTTAGGAACATTCTATTCTTATTTACAATAAACATGACTCCAAAATGACAATGCATTATTTACCATTCATTTCTACTGGACACAAAATAATCTGAAACAACCAAAAACAAACAGCAAATGCATCCAACAAATGTGTGGAGTCTCAAGCTTGATGTAGTCATTGTGTGCTATGAATGTGGGACCAAATACTTTTTACTACTTTTAATACACATACAAGTGGATTTGGCCGAATACTTTTGGTCCCTTAAAATGGGTGGGGACTATGTACAACAAGTGCTCTAATTTCTAAAGGGTAACAGTCTGCACTTAAACACCATTGTCATTGTTTGATTTCAAATCCAGGCTTGGGGTATGAAGAAAAGAAGAAAAAATTATTAGCTGTCCCAATAATTGAGGGTACTGTAATTCATTATAGGCCTAATAGTACTGTAGAGCTGTTTTTACTTGTGCACGCTATATAGCTGGATTGCCCTGTCCTGTCCCTAGGGATCCACCACCCTGCAGCGCCCCAACTCAGCACACCCCACTCAGCTTTAGGATCTTAGTGAAACATTCATTAACCAACAGTACGGCAACCCCCCAGGGCCATGACTGGGCAGCCCAGCAGTTAGGGATTGCCTGAATAGGTATCTCCACTTAAGTGGGCGGGTTTTCTAAATGAACTCCTTTTGTTGTACAGTATTTCATATAAGGCACCCAGACCTTATGAAAGTTGCACATTATACCTTTAATCTTGTAATGAATCTAGTCTAGTGATGCATTACATTTCTGCCATCCATTGTGGGAGGATAACCAACCTTCCAATTAATGGTAATGCATTTCTGAGCCACTATAAATGCTAGATTACACTTCTGATAAGTCTCCAGTATCAACATTTCCAAGCAAACAAAAATGGCGGGAAGGGAGAAACTGTAAACATGCTGAATTCAGCCAGCCTTCACAAGAGCATAACATATGCAGATATATGTCCCCTTTTTGTGTTTTACACCTCCAGCAGAGGAATTACATTTGAGTCCATGATATTCAGTTTCATTGGCATATATGAATCAAGTCCAATTTTATTTGTCACATGCGCTGAATACAACAGGTATACCTGTTGGCCTGTAGACCTTACAGTGAAATGTTTACTGACAAGCCCTGAACCAACAATGCAGTTTTAAGAAAAATACAAACAACAAAAAATAAATAAGAGTAAAAAAGTATTAAAGAGCAGCAGTACAATACCAATGCCCAGGCTTTATGCAGGGGGTACCGGTTAGTTGAGGTAATGGGTGGTCTTATAAGCTCAGACATAAATGACTGCAGTTTATGAACAAAACTGGGCATTCCAACATATCTGTATCCATTCATTATCATTAATAGTCTTCCTCACATTTTTGTTTTGTGTCATTGGAAAAAGCCTATCAACAATTGATACAGTTTGGAAATCAACTTTTGTCAGACTGCCTGAAACTATTTTAAGTATATAAATCTTCTGGCTTGTCCACTGTTAGACGCAAAGAGAGAATAAAGTGGCGAGGTGGTCTAAGGAACTGCATCTCAGTGCGAGATGCGTCATTACAGTACTACACTACTACCCTGGTTCGAATCCAGGCTGTATCACAACTGGCCATGATTGGGAGTCCCATAGGGTGGCGCACAATTTGCCCAGCGCTGTCAGGGTTTAGCCGGGGTAGGCCGTCATTGTAAATAAGAATTTGTTCTTAACTGACTTGCCTAGTTAAATGGAAATGTAACTGATTGAGGCAAAAATAATAGTGATTGAGGCAAAACAAATAGCTAAAGTTAGTGAGCTAGCTAGCTAACATTAGCCAACTTTTGGCTTGCTCTAATGGTACACCAGCTGGTGAAAACTAGCCAAGTTAATTTACTACTGTTGAAACAGGACAAAACAAAGGCTACAAAACATTTCCATGCACACAACAGCTGTTAGCTGCTAGCTATTTGTCAGGTAGCAGAGATCTAAAGCTGAACTGGCTGTGGTAGCTACTAGCTAGCAAACTAGTTAATTCACTTCAGACAGAACTTCAGTCGAGAGGGATTGAAACATGTAACGCATTAGCTAATGTTACATATCAGTTACACTACTAACTCAGCACTGGAAATAAATACTTTTTTCCTGTTATGTCAAACAGCAGTTACCTTGCCAGCTACATCAGTCAAATAAAAGTAGCCAGTTTTTGTTCTGCTTGCCTTTACAAGTCAGAGAACACACACAGACAACAGCTGCCATTCGCACATTCTGTGGTGTCCATCTTAAATCCAGGCAGCTCATACTGCCAAACAGCCTATCCGACCACTCTTAAGGCACAGATGCCACGTTTTGTATCACAGTGCAATGATAAAACTGGGGGGGGTCAAACATTTAATTTCAGTGTGTGCGCGTGCGTTCAACCATTCCACTCATCCACATTCCCAAATGAGCCCTTGAAACTGGAGAAGTGGGACACCAGTTTCCTAAAACTCCCTGTCTGTGTGAGGGAGCTTGATTATTAAAACGCATGCAACACATGCTGCTGATAAATGGTTGACCGCTGAGTGTGGTAGAATAGAGGGAGCTGAGACTTGATAACCCGGTTGCTCCTGAAATCTTTGGCTGCATTCTGACACATATATTATCCTCTTACTGGAGATAAGAACCATATAGAGTTTGGCATTTTATATGAACCAGATGGGGTTCATAGTGTTATGTTTGTCTAATCTCTAATCTGAAGACTTCTGTTCGTTTCTAGGGCCAATGCCGATCACACAATCAGTGGGCTAGCATGGTCTTGAGTCGCCACCACAAGATATTATCAGGCCAATATTCCAGCTAGCACGGTATTGTTCAGAGCAGCATGATTTTGTGAAAAGCGTATTTGTGAATTAGTAGAACGAGGTAGGCCTACATAGCTAACATTATATAATTGGGCCCATCTGGACTCACATAAAGCATTGGACATTCAAAAGATATTTATCTTTAATCAACCCTGTGTGTTGAGATTGGTGCAGATGAATAGCCACATTAGACTATTAATTTGTACCCTTTAGCCTTATTGTGTCCTCTGTGAGGAGAGGGCTGAGTAAGATGACTGGGTCACT
Organism: Oncorhynchus keta; assembly: GCF_023373465.1. Taxonomy (NCBI): domain Eukaryota; kingdom Metazoa; phylum Chordata; class Actinopteri; order Salmoniformes; family Salmonidae; genus Oncorhynchus; species Oncorhynchus keta. The sequence goes on along the minus strand of NC_068441.1, from coordinate 21,816,902 downwards.
CTGACAGCATGTAACCTGTACGGTAGTGAACGGCTGTGATGATTATTATTTCTGCATGTTTTGTCCTACAACGACAGTCTTCCTAACTGACTAGAAACAGGAAAGGGAATTTCTGATTGGCTGTTTGTTTACTTAACAGGAACAAGAAGGTGGTGAATTACTCCCAATTCCAAGAGTCTGATGATGCAGGTGAGAGGGCAAGTGTGTGTGTGTGTGTGTGTGTGTGTGCAACTGCAACCCCTCTCCCCTGTAGCTAAACTGTGAGTGTGTAACCCCCTTTCCCTTCCCTTGTAGATGAGGAGTATGGGAGGAACTCAGACAAGCCTAAGAAGCCTCGTGCGGCTCCTCGTGAGGTGAAGCGCAAGCGTTCAAAGAACTCTCAGGAGGACAGGTGAGCCCAGAGAACAGCAGCACAAGGCTGAATCCTAACTCGCACTTCAGTGAACATCTCACGTTGTCGTCAAGCATTATTTCGAAATACGAGTTGAGGGCTCAACTCAAGATTAAGCGGTCGCATAATATCCGGCCTTGATGTGTAGAGGAACTGTATCTGCCTCCTTTGGTGCTTGTTGCTCAGTTGTTGTTTTTGGTTTCAGTGAGGATTCTGATGAAAAACTCTCAAAATCCAAAAATGATTCAGCAGGTAAGCCATTCTGGTTGATTAACAATATTATGTTTGTTAAATCTTCATTTCTGATAAATGTATGATGCTAAGGTTATAGGGGTTTGGGCTATTGAAAGGGGACTAGGGATAGGAGATATTTTGGGACCGTACTAATGGTGAATGTTTCTGTTTGGGTGCAGATGACTTTGGTAGTGATGAAGGCAACGACTTTGGAGAGGAGGATGACGAGGATGGAGGGAGTGACTTTGAAGCTAAACGAGGGAAAAAGGGAAAAACAGCCAAGGTGGCAAAGCCCACTAAGAGGACACCCAAGAGAAAACGACCTGCAGGTAAGACTCATGCACTGAGGTGTGTGTGTACCAGTTATAATGACTGTGTTATAACCTGACTACGTCTTTCTGTGTGTAGATGACAGTGATGAGGAGGTGAGTCGTAAGGTGCGTACGGTGCGCCAGGCTGCCACCAAGGCCGTGTCCAAACAGAGAGAGATCCTGCTGGGAGACGGGGGTAGCGAGGACGAGGAACGTGAAGACAAAGAGGAGGCCTTCCCAGACCGTAAGTCAACCACTCTACACTATAGTCCTACTGACACAACCACAAAAATGTACACTGAAACTTAGTTATCCACACAGCACTGAGCAAATCTACATGGATCGTAAGTCAACCACTCAGTATTACATTGAGCGTATATCAACCACAGTGCTTTACAAACTATAAATAAACCACATGAATGGCTTTCATGGAGCGTAAATTAAACCAATATGGAAAGTGACATTTGTCAGGTGAAATGACCAATAATCACAAGCTCGTCCCCCTCTCCTCTCTAGCTGATGAGTCGGGCAGTGATGAAGACTTCATGGTTGAGGATGATGATGATAGTGACTACGGCCGCTCCAAGAGCAAGAGGAGCAGCAAGAAGGTGATCAGACGGAGCAGGCCGGAGAGGAAGGAGAAGAAATCCCCCAAACCAAGACTAAAGGCCACCGGTAGGACTGCTCACTATGAATCAATCACCCGTATCCTTCAGAACAAAAAGCATAGGTTGTTGTACAGGCTGTTTTTCGATAAAGTTTTTGTATCCTCCCAGCCTCAAAACATAATTGAATGAATGTGTATCCCTAACTGTGTGTGTGCGCCTCTCCCAGTGACCCCCAGCCCAATGAAAGGAAAGGGTAAAGGTCGCTCAAGTGCCGCCAAGGCCCCGGAGAAGAGCTCGCCCAAAGAGGAGGAGGAGGAGGAAGAGGAGGAGCCAGAGAGCCCTCTGGAAGAGGAAGAAGAAGAGGAGGAGGAGGTGGTGAAGAAAGACTCCTCCCCCGCTCCCAAGAAAACTAAGGAGGTACCTGGGAAGGAGAAGAAGGAAAAGGAAGACGCAGAGGAGGAGGAGGAGGAAGAAGAGGACGGTTCGGAAGAGGATGCACCCTCTGGGGAAGACTAGCCCCACAGAAGTTCCACCTCTCTCCCCTTCCACATCTTTCTCTCTTAACCTTACGTTTTTTGTTTTGTTTCTCTTGGTTTAGAGGATTTTATTTCGGTTTCCGTGGTGGCCTGGCTCAATGGTTTGAACCTCGTGGTGTTGTTGTTTAGTGTTCATTTTTATCTTCCCCTAATGAATGACTGACTGAGGACAGTGTCTGTGCATGAGAACATGTATACCACCATATGGCTGTGAGGGGGTGGGAGGAAAGAACATGTGAGATTTGACTCTCTGTCCCATCCACCCCATCACTGTCCGCTCTGCTCAGCAACACCTCCACTGGCTCACCTTTCCTCGCATTTCTCATCTCCTTCTCTGCAGTGACTGCATTAGTCTTTCCTACACAAGTCTGTGTGAATATCAGAAAACAGTTTCTTTCGGCTTTGTTAGTTTGCCTTTCTGAGAGCTCAGTGCTAGTATGGATCCGTCCTCGACAGTCGCTTGGTGTGTAGTCGTTAGTTTTCTCTCTGCAGGTGTGTGTGTAAGTGGGCCTTCTATAAAAAATACACTTTCTACAGCCATTTTCTTTCTACTCCTGTCTCCGTCCCCTTTCCTCCTCAAGTAATCTCTGGTCTGACATGACTGGAATAGGTGCAAGCAATGTAGTGTAACCCTTGCTTTTGCCTATCCAGTAGTGTTAGATCAGGGATTACTAACTGAGCCCTGGGTTTGTTCAGCCAGTCTGGGTTAGGGTCTCCCTCTCCTTCCTGGTTTGTCAGTGGACTGCTGGTGTTCAATCAAAGCACTTTATTCACTGTGCAACACTACCCATTGGTTCAGTCGGAACCCACCGCTGACGAATCAGAGAGTGCCACACTGGAGACTCTTGAGGGAGGATATGATGTCTGTGTTTCCTGTCTATTTCCCTGTATCTAGATTGCCCTCACTGAGGTACTCGGCCAACTAACCCCATAGCACTGTGCAGACAGACACTGTGCTTTTGAAACTCTCTCAAACACAACACATTTTAGCAGGAAGGTTTTTATGGTTGTTATTTTAATGTTAATTTAGTTTAATTAATGCTCTGTTATATTTCCCCCTACTCTGAGGTTATGCCCTGGTCCTGTGTCAAGGACCGTCAGTTTAACACATACACAAAGCTTGTTTTGTTATTGAATATGTAACGGTTCAGTAATGTGCTAGTAGGAACAGAGTTGAAGATCACTGGTTTGCAGTAGCAGTGTGTTATTGTGCTTTAGACAGAGTGCTATGAGCTGTAAACGGTTAATGATGTGGTGATTGAGGGGTCATGGAAGCAGGTCCTGGATCAGCCCTCCGAGAACCTCTTCTTCATGCGTCTTTACCGTGTGCTGGTATTACTACAGTGCAAGGGTGTGATGGAGCACACGCTCAAGGGGTTTGGTGTTTCCTCACCCTATGCCCTCTTCCTTTGGTTTGTGGTCCAGAGATGTTAGATGCTTTGAATGCCACTGCTGGGCATGATACATACACACAGAACATCCTCTCTTGTTCAACCCTTTGTGCCAGGCATCCCCAAGCTTTTTTAAATTTAATTGAGAGGTTTTTTTTTTTTGAGTCCCCAAATTGATTTTTGTTTTTGTTGGTTTGCTTTACTTCTCTATTCAGATTTTTTTTGTAATGTTTGTTTTTTAAGAAAAGAAATAAAATTTATCTTGATTTTAAAGAAAAGTTGACCCTATCCATCTGTTTTTCTGCTGTGTTATAACTGTCTGGGAGAGCAGACCCAGCCATCCCTCCTTTCTGTTCCACTCACTTCCTTTCTCTCTATTCTCATCTCCTGCTCCTTCACTCAGTTCATACTCACTCCCTCTTTCACAGAAGCTTGATGCCAGCTAATGTTTTGCTCCACACCTCTGCTCTCGTCCACAACCAAGAAACACTAGCTGTATTTCCCCTACTCTGCCCTGCAGAGATCTGATATGACTGGATAGGTGACAACAATATGAAGGAATATAGGTCAAACCACTGCTTATGCCTTCCTGGTTGTTTCTGATCTGCAAATGGTGCAGAGGTGAGAGACAGCATGATATGAGTGCTGTTTTTCAACTCCCTTGGTTGAAAACCTTTTGAGCCAAACCTATGGTATCAAAAAGTGTTCTTGGTCTATATGGATTCATTATTGTTTTAGCTGAGAATGAACTCTACCAGTTATTAAAACGCGTTTGGATGCTTAAAGATTGAATCTGTTTCTTCTTGCCTTATTTTCCTTTGGTCCTGCTGAACTAGAGGAGGCACTGTGTATGGTGTGATACATGTGGATTGGAGGGTATTTTATTGTGTTTAGGGTGAATACTAAACCAATCCCTAGCCCCCTAATCCTGAGACAATCCTGTAGATCTGAAATGATTCCACCCAGTCTGCAGTACTGCCTAGGGCATTAGGGGTCACTTTGAACTTCAGCAAATGACTGCTCTGCCTCTGGTGATGACCAACCGAAGCCATAGATCTGACATAGAAAAAGAGGATGAGGAGGGGGTGTCTGACATGTAATCAAATAAAAGACCTAGCTGACCAAGATCAACGCTTTCATACCAGGGGAGGACTGTATGTATATATTTTGTTAGCCTATCCTTCAGGCCCAATGATGTGTTCTGACCAATACCAAATCACTCAAGACCCCAAGACTGCAAACACATGCCCTAGAAGCTGTTTGAGCAGACCCAAACTGACCCTGGTTCTGGTGCACTTTCACTGTTACCCTCCTGACTGCAGTGGATATGTTTATTTGCCTAATTCTGAACTGACCCCTAGCCCTTTGACCATATTGAGTATACCTATTCAATCCTTTTCTACACAAAGGCCTTGGGGTTAGGAGTTCATTTAGATTGGTCATCCTAGTATAGGGCTTCTATCATATTCCTGAATGTCACTGAATGCTTGTACTGTATGGGGTTTCTGTGTTCAGGCAGCGGGGGCTCCAACACAGGAATATGAGTTCCATACTGCTGGGCTTTTTTATGCTCGATAACCGAATGACTGTCACTGGTGTCCCAGGTCTGAATCAGGCCCTTAGTAGAGGGGAAGGATGAAAACAAGCAGTGCTCTGGACCTCCAGGCCCAGATTGGAATCCCCCTGTTTAACATGAAGACATAACCATGATAAATCATGGATTTGCTCTTACTTTCCTATGCTTTCTTCAGTATCCCTGCATTTCTATTGCTTTTCATTAATATTTTCTATGTAGCTTACATTTACATTGCTAGTACAATTTAAGCAAAATTGGGATTCTTACAGGTGATGGAGCCGAGAAGCTTTTGTCAGTAGTGTGGAAAGGGAACGTTGAACTGTTGAATCTTTTGCATGTTGTGGAAAAGTGAGCAGTGATGATGATGAAGAAAACAATATTGTGGTCTTAAAGTATTAACGACAACAATGATGTTGACGATGTTTTGGTTTCCCGGCTTCTAATAAAGGCAACCTACTTTTTATATGGATTTAACTAGTTGTTTTCTGATGTCGACCTCTGTGTTTTATGTGAGAGTGATGTGGGGCTCATAGAGTCATAATACCCACAAAACCTAGCGGTCAAACAAGGAAATGGTTCCCATCATTTTTCCCATAGGGGATTTTAGAAATACTTCCAATAAGGCCTGTGTTTTGTGTATGCTTACCCTGGTGTGACATTTTGATAACCATGTAAATGTCTCACGGACAAGGTGACTTTTATTAATATATTTGCCTGTATTTACCCGACACAAATTAAATGCTAATTAGCTGCTAATGTGGCTATCATAAAGAACTACAAATGTCATGATGATCTGGACGAGACTGCCAAATCGAGCCAAAGGTAAGATTCTCTGGATGAATGCCTTATGCAAGTTTTAAATTGAAACAATACCTTTTAGCAAAGGTGTCAGCTAGAGATGCTGTGCAGGAGGGAGCTTGCAGGGATTTGTAGTCTTGCATGCCTACTTTTATGCTAATTAGAATGTTTGAATCTGAGAGTAAGTAGTGCCGAATATTTTTATAAAAGTCACCTTGTCTGAGAGAGACTTACACGGTTATCAAAACATCACACCATGGTAAGCCTGCAGGAAACACTGCCCTTATTTAAATGTTTTATAAATTATAGGATAAATGAATGGTGGAAAAACTATTGGAACCATTTCCCTGTTTGACCGCTAGGTTTTATGGGTATTATGAACCTTCACTGCGGGGCTCTATTCCAGGGGACTTTTCCTCCAAGGGCCCAACCTCGGCACTACACACTGTTAGCCACAAAGTGGCAATGTTTCCATGCAGTCTACGGGTGCATCACAGTAATCTAGTCTAGTGGCCTCATTCCCTTCTTTAACACTCATTTGTAGTCACAGAATAGGTGAAAACAATATGGTAGATGCCCACTGGAAATATCACGTGTCTAGTCATCAGTACAGATGAAGGGAAGGAGAGGAGACAAGAAGAGCAAACCACTGTTGAGTAGACTATTGAGATGCACACTATCAATAGACTAGAATCATCTATGCCCTGCCAATCTGAATCATTCAACTTGATTGAACAATAATGAAACACAAACATCTGATTGGCAGCTGCAAATTCGTTGGTGGACATTTCACATCAATAGGACTGGACATAAAGAGGGCATTCCACTATACAGAAGCTCTGCTTTTGCAGACAATGTACCGGTATGTCAATCATTCTGTTATCATGGCCTATCAATATCAAATGTTTTGCGCATATTGAAATGGAAAGTATTTTGTTATCTAACTTACTTTTTACCCCCAATACAATTGCAGTAGACAGTCAGGCAGACTGTTACATATTAATTTGACTCAGCTACAAAACTTGGAAGCATCTCCAAGTACGCACACAGTCTCCACGACCTCTGCAGAATGAAGCTGCAGGTTCAACCACTGGAGTTTAAAAGGTACAGTAACCTTAAACGCATCTCTAATGTTGTAGAGTTTGATGCGGTGTGGATATACTGCACTTCAGTCAGTCAGTTAACCTAGAGCTCAAACAGTCTATCATTTTACTGGCAGCGATTTTGTTCTTCATTAGTTTTGATGTATTGTTTGCGATCTTGGTTTATTAGGCACGTTTTTATAATGCTTTAGCCTATACACTGTAGAAAACATTAAGAACATCCCAAGTTTGTAGGCCCGTGGACCTTATTTTTTTAGGGGAGGGGGACTCAGTTGTGTTCTCAACTTACTGTTGAGAGTTAGAATAATAGAATACACAAGGTGCAATTTCAAAAATGTGGTTGTGCATCAGTAAACATTTTTTTTACTGGATGTGGGTACGCAGACCCACGAGCCACTGTGGCCCCTCAGGATGAGTTGTGTTTTTTTGTTGCACCCACCCCCATCAAAGTTGCCCTCCCCTTCATCTACACTGATTGAAGTGGATTTAACAAATTACATCAATAAGGGATCATAGCTTTTACCTGGATTCACCTGGTCAGTCTGTCACGCGAAGAGCAGTACACTCAGTGTATAATGTCTTGACATTACAATTTCCAGAATGAGCTCGTCTGTGAATGAGGAACTAAAAACAGGTGTTTTATAACAACTTTGTGAGCAGACAAGGTGGGCTAGTATTCAAAATGAATGTGAGTTGTGCTCATTTCACACGTAGGCTACAGAAAGTAGGCTATAACTACAGTCATGTGGACTATTATAGGCTGTACAATTTTTCCATATGAATGTTTGCAAATATATTGAGATGAGTGAAATGTTTTGCTCACACAGTGGCTCGGCCATCCATCATCTCTGCTTTTCCTAACTCAGATTTTTCAGTCTGTCTTGATTTAATGGCATTTAACAGTAACAGTATAGCTTCCGTCCCTCCCCTCGCCCCGAGCTGGGCTCGAACCAGGGACCCTCTGCACACATCAACAACTGACACCCACGAAGCACCGTTACCCATCACTCCACAAAAGCTGCTGCCCTTGCAGAGCAGGGGGAACCACTACTTCAAGGTCCCAGTGCAAGTCACCGGTTGAAACGCTATTAGCGCGCACCATCGCTAACTAGCTAGCCATTTCACATCGGTTACACTAGAGAGTGCCAGACCTCTGTCCTTTCTCATAAAGCCAGAATGTCACAACTCAGAAGATTCACTTTGGACTACAGTGGTGTATCTAAACACTTCACTGCACATTGGGGGCTGATATACTGGCCTACGTTCACACTGATGAAACCTCAGGGTGCTGTGAACAAGAGCTATCCCTCTTTCCTTTTTGTGTGGAGGGGGTAAACACACACACGCAGACATGAAGAGGCCTGCGTTGCTACACCCATGATTCCAGTTAACTGACTTTGTTTGTTTGTGTGACTGACCTCATGTGCTGATTCCCCTTCTCCTCTTTAACACTGTAAATGCCTAATTCAGCACTTTTAATTGCTGGCGCATGAACACTTTGATGTGTTTTTCTCCTTCAAAGTGCTTGTTTCAGCTTGAGCACTGTCATGATTTGCCCTACTACATGACTCATTTCTCTGCTCATGTTAAGCATTTCTTGATTTTCCTGACATGAACATTATTCATGTCCATCTGGGATTTCTGTGCCAGTCAACGGTAGTTGTGGCTCAGAGCTGTGTTTCTTTTGTAACATAATAACTATTAAATCCCTCTCATTTTGGATTTATTGAAGCAGTGACCTCCGACTGACTGTCCTAGTGGTTTAGGTTACTTACCTGTTGTTGTCACTGATACGCTTCGCTGGCAGGTGTGGGACCAGGATGTGATTCTCAGCTTTATGGCTGACTCAGTAAACATTCACCCCGGGCATGCTGTGTAGTGACTGACTGACAACTGCTTTACCTCTCTGCTGGGATGTAATCAGGTCTTTAAACTGAGAGTCAGACACAAAGAGTCTGTCTGTTTTTACAACAGTGGTCACCAACCCTGGTCCTGGAGAGCTACAGGGTGTGTAGGCCTTTGTTACAGCCTAGCACTAGTCAAACAATCATTATGACCTTGATTCTTTGAGTCAATTGTGTTGGGCTGGAACAGAAGTTGTGTTGGGCTGGAACAGAAGTTGTGTTGGGCTGGAACAGAATTTGTGTTGGGCTGGAACAGACTTTGTGTTGGGCTGGAACAGAAGTCTGCACACCCTAAAGCTCTCCAGAACTAGGGTTGGAAACCATTGTCCTAAGCGATGTGTTCCTAGGAGTATGTGTCCTGAGAAGTGTGTTTTCTACTATTAGGGACAGCCGCTGTTCTGCTTTTGGCTGACACTGTCTTGTGGTGGTTAGCCCAGTCCCTACAAGTCAATTCTCCAGGACATGTAATGGGAATGCTGATATTCCAGTTCCCAACCTGAGCCTGAGCCTGGCACTCCTGACAGCTCCCACGTCAGCTGAAGACAGGTGTGTTACCTCACCACAGGTGCGACACACATCACAACAGGTGTGTTACCTCACCACAGGTGCGACACACATCACAACAGGTGTGTTACCTAGGTCAATTTCTGATTACGCCTATAATTGCGTGGCTTATCGGAAACGACACGCACACACACACACAGGACTTACTTCCTTCTGAGAGTTGACAGACATAGGCACATGAGGAGTGGACAGAAACAGCTCTACGAGTGACCCAGAGGAACGTTAGACTGTGAGTTTTGTAGTGATGGATTAGGCCATACTTAACAGAATTAAAGAAGTGTTAGCTATAAAATGTCTTTATTCATTTAATCATTTAAGTGTGGGAATTAGAAATGTCAAGATGTTTTTTAATAAATAATTGATTTACCTGTAAAAAATAATGAAATGACAGAGAGCTTACTGTGAAATCTTATTATATATACGCTACCATTCAAACGTTTGGGGTCACTTAGAAAATGTAGAAAATGCTTTTGAGAGAAAATCAAAACATTTTGTCCATTAAAATAGCATCAAATTGATCCGAAATACAGTGTAGAGTTTGTTCATGTTGTAAATGACTATTGTAGCTGGAAACGGCTGATTTCTTATGGAATATCTACATAGGCTTATACAGAGGGTCATTATAGGCAATCATCACTCCTGTGTTCCAACATGACAGGACTATGTATATTCCTCATTTAATTGGTCAAGTTGTCTCAATTGTGATGCCAAGTCTTTATAAGTCAGTTTCTTGTTCCTGATATAAGTCCGATAGCTTTATCTAGGCACAGTACACTAGGTATCCACGTATTGTGTCAGGGTTTGATTGCATTGTGTGTGAGGTGAGCTGGCAGCCAGGCTGAAAGAGGAGGACACACCTCAGTGTACACACTGTAGGATATCTCACACAAACAATCTTATCTCTGTGAAATGTCAACGGCATATTGAGCATACCTGCAAGCTTTTTATTTTCAAAGCCTTTTATATTTAATTCAGCTTGTGTCATGCTGATTTAGTTTTTTTGTGACCCTCAGAAACAACTTTGCAGACGACCATGTAAAACCCTCAAATGTTACTTTGAAAAAGCAGCACCGCACTGTCAACAGGGCTCCCGAGGGCCCCCCGAGTGGCGCAGCGGTCTAAGACATTTTAGTGCAAGAGGCGTCACTGCGGTCCCTGGTTCGAGCTCAGTGCTTATTATTGAAAAAGTCTAAATCTGATTTTTGGCATATAATGTTAATGATATGTTAGAGAAAGGCCATACTGAATGACTCAGAACATGAAGAATCCTATTTGTCTTGGTAAAATGCATTTTATAACATAAGGAAGTGAAATTTAATCTACTGATGAAATGACTGAGCTGATCCACAGAAGTATCACACACACACACACACACACGCACACGCACACGCACACGCGCACACGCACACGCACACGCACACGCACACACACACACACACACACACACACACACACACACACACACCTTTATGGGAGAATAAAGGGAGACTGAAATAGATTGCTGACGCTCCCACATTGGATCAACTGTGAATCCTGTCCCTCAGTTCTTTAAAGCAGACATTTCTATCTGCACAATGTGTTGAATGTTAATGGTCGGATGACTGAAGGTACATAAAACTGGCAGGGTGTATGTACACAGTGATTTATCTGATTCCTTCCTGGAAAGCTACAGTATATTCCAGTTCACCTGAAGTGTCTTATTTGAATATATCACATCTTGGAATCTTAATCAATCGTTTTCCATCCTGTTTTCCCTGCGAGTTACAGGATGAGGCAGATATATAAATGGAACCCTGCTTTCCCCCCTCTTCTCTGTCATAAGTGTTAAGCTGTAGCTTAACTCCACACCTGTTTATAACCAGTTTATTCCGGTGGTTACTAAAGTTTCAGCATTTGTGACTCATCTAAAGCTCACCAATGACTCCCAAGTCCAGGCCCACTAGTCGGGAAACACATGTATAAATGATTGTAGAAATAATTTGGAAGCTTGTTGCATCCAGTATGACTTATGATATTTGATCCTTTATCTTGTTGTAACTATTCATGTTAGCCTGTTCTCCCTTACTTCTCTCAGGGCCCATGTTTCCATGTGTGGATTTCTCTGTTGATTGGCAGAGTTGAGTTAACTACATCTACACTCACCAGGCATGACCACAAGACTGGAACCCTTTATCTTCACTGACCCTTCTCTACTACCTCCATAGGACAGAGAGAAATAGACGGAGCTAGACATACAACTCTCCCACTATCTCTGTCTGCCAGAAGTGCAATGTGAGTACAGACAACACTATACATGGGGAAGCCATCCAGTCAGCTATCTAGTCTGTTATCCACTATCTTGAGTAAAGAGACATTGGGACCTCCGGACAGCAGCATGGGACACAAACACCAGCCTCCTTTCACTCTGCCCCACGTACTCATTTACATACGCAGGTCACTCAAGGACTACCCCCTGTAAGCCTAGACCCTTAGATTACATGGATAGAGAAGAGCATTCTGTCCTGTCCAAACAGTCACTATAAACTCCTGTATCACAGTTGTCTCAGAAACTGTGTGGGAGAGAGACAGAGAGTAGGGGATAGACCAGAGAGCGAGATAGATAGATATAGAGGTATAGACAGAGGAAGCATCTTTGAGTCATGCAGGGCCGTGTGTGTCAGCTGTTGCTGGTGAATGCTTTGACCTGTGGTCTGGAGGTGTGTATGGCTGCAGGGACCTTCTACATCCCCCCTCTACTGCTGCAGGCCGGCATGGAGGAACGCTACATGACCATGGTGCTGGGTGAGGCAACACTCTATGACCATATTGTCATTCTTGAATGACTGTAGTGTGAACACTGTATGACCATGGTTTGAATAAATTATTTGTTCTTCAGCTCTGAAGTAGATCTCCTTCTCTTCCTTCCTGTTCTCTCTCTCTCTCTCTCTCTCTCTCTCTCCCTCTCTCTCTCTCTCTCTCTCTCAGGAGTGGGTCCAGTTCTGGGTTTGATCTTCGTGCCCATTATCGGTTTGTATAGTGACTCGTGGCGTGGACGTTTCGGTCGGCGGCGGCCATTCATCTGGCTCCTTTGTGTGGGGATTCTGCTGGGCCTGCAGGTGATGCCCCAGGCCTCTCACCTAGCTGCCTTGCTCTACCCACAGCACCCCCGCTGGCTGGAGAGGGTCCTGCTGGCGGGGTCAGCCTGTCTGCTGGAGTTCTCTGGGCAGGTAGAGCAGAAAATATATTGTTAAATAGTATAAATACACTAGTCCAGTATCTGTATCTGGGTTAGGCCATTATTGTAAATACAATAGAGTTGAAGTGAAGTAGTTTATGGGCCTGTAATTGCTGTAGTTTACTGGAATTTTGCTTAGATAGCATTGTGATATAGAATGTTTCTGACTATATTTGAATTCTTTCTTTGAATTCAAATGGTCTTTTTTGCTTCTTACTGTGTGTGCGTGCGTGCGTGCGTGCGTGCGTGCGGTGTTTATAGAAGCTAAATGACTGTTGTGATCCACAGGCCTGTTTCACTCCGCTGGAAGCTCTGATCTCAGACCAGTTCCCAGGAGAGAAGGAGAGCAGAAGGGCCTTCTCTGTCTACTCACTGATGATCAGCCTGGGAGGATGCCTGGGGTAAGGGACCTCTCTGTCTCTATCTATTGCTCTCACTCGCTCTCTCTCTCTATTCCCTAAAGATCAGCCCCAGGTGCTGCCTGGGGCAGGGTAACTCTCCAGCTCTCTGAGATAGTGAATTGGACAGAGATCATATCATTAAATAGACCAGAGTCCTCCTGTGTCCTCTCTGTCTCATCCTAGGTACCTGCTGCCAGCCCTGGACTGGAGCCATGCCCCGACAGCAGCCTACCTGGGCGGCCAGGAGGCCTTCATCTATGCCCTGCTCACCCTCATCTTCCTCACCTGCCTCCTCAGCACAGTCTTCATCTCAGAGGAAAGATACACCAGAGGGGGAGAGACAACTAGGAAGGATCTTAGTGTTAGCTCCGCCCTGAGCCGATACTGTGCACACTCCTTGCTGCCGCGGCCTCAGTGTGTGCGGCTGGCGGTGGGGCGGAGTGTGTCGCTGTGTGTGTCGGCGCTGCCACGCATGTACAGTGTGTGTATGCACGTGCCGGCAGTCATACGCAGGCTGTTTGTAGCCGAACTGTTCAGCTGGATGGCTCTGATGAGCTTCATGCTGTTCTACACAGACTTTATGGGAGTGGGGCTGTACCGGGGAGTACCCAACGCTACACCTGGAACACAGGAGAGACTACGATACGATGAAGGTAGGATGGACAGACTTTTACTTGATTATTATCTTTTCATTTACCACAATGTTTGCAGCAAATTTGTCTTCTCCTTTTTTCCTTTTCACTCATTATCTTAAACCCTTTTAACATTTTCATATTAGATTTTAAATGCATCCATTTCAATACACTCATACACCTACTTACCCCCGTATCTCCCCAGGTGTGCGCATGGCGAGTGTGGGTCTATTCCTGCAGTGCCTGACCTCAGTGGTCTGCTCCATCCTGATGGAGCGTTGGATAGTGTTGCTAGGCACCCGGGCTGTGTATGTTAGCAGCGTGGTCCTGTTAGCGTTAGCTACAGCTGTGATGAGTTTCTCAAAGAGTGTAGTGATGATCACTGTCATGGCCGCAGCTACTGGATATACCTTCTGTGTGCTGCAGGTCCTGCCCTACACCCTGCTGTGTCTGTACCACTCTGACAGACAGGTGAGACAGATTACCACTACATGTTCTGACAGGGAAGTGATCACAGTAGATAAACCCAATCCCACCCTCTTCCCTCTATCGCTCTCTCTCTCGCTCTCTCTCTCTCGCTCTCTCTCTCGCTCTCTCTTTCTTTCTTTCTTTCTTTCTTTCTTTCTTTCAGGTCTTCTTCCCCAGTTCCAAATCCAGACCTTCTCACCCAGGAGATAGTGATGACCACATCCCCTCCAAGCCCCTTGTTCCCCCTGACTCCGTCCACATCCATGGCAACAGGTATCCAGAGGGGGTCAATCTCCCCGGAGATCCCCTTCTCTCTTCCTCCTCCACCTCCCCCCACGTGTCCCTTCCCCTGGAGAGAGGAGAGCCCATACCCCTGCCCTCTCCCCTGGAGAGAGAAGGAGAGCCCATACCCCTACCTCAGAGAGGGATGTGTCTAGACATGGCTATCCTAGACAGTGCCTACCTGCTTTCACAGGTAAACACTAAAGCTAGGTTCTACAGGTTAGACCAGATGACCAGTGAACAGATGAGTGTGTGTTATTTGCCTCAACAATAATGGTTATTCTATTGTGTTCTGTTCTCTGGCCAGGTGCTGCCTGCTCTGTGTCTGGGCTCCATAGTGCAGCAGTCTCACAGTGTCAGTGCCTATATGGCCTCAGCCTGCTCCCTCAGCATCATGGCCATGCTCTGCTCCACCTGTGTCGTCTTCACACGCAGTGACCTCCACAAGCTCACAGGGTCAAAGGACAGCGCTCCAACACTGACGGGGCTAAACAGTTAACCCATTGTGGATGTATCTGTGTTGTGGAATTACAAATTTCTATTGGATTTTGTCTGACCATTATCATCGAATGGAATCCGGAATCCTGTAGAATCCGGTATGGAATCCTGTAGATTTCAAAATATGCCACCTGACTCCTCAAATGCATCAGGGGTTAAAGAACCAAGGGTGGATGATTGCAGTCCTGATATCAGCACCTCTAAGACTGCCTGAAAGGACAGGTACTTCTTGTTTAGTGTGCTGGCACAACCAAGAAAGTAGGTAAATCCTGGGAAACACTGTAATGGACAGTAAAATAGTTTTCCTTCCAAGATTGGTCACCATATATGCTGGTCACAGATGCTTCAAGATATCAGGGGGAATACTGAGACAGGCTACTGTTCCTCTGACACAATAAAGGAGGATAAATTGATACTGCTTATTGCCATGTCTGAAATGTATTATGTTTGCTATTGGTTACTGCAATCTAACATGTTTCAAAGTACACTTTGTTCACTGCTATAACTAAAATGTTGCATGATTGCTATCTAAGGCCATGAAAGTATTCTGAAGTCTGTTGTGCATTTGTGTACAGTAAGTTTACTAGATGTATATGTGGATGTATGTATTTATGTGAGCCCCAGGGCCAGAGGGAAAGTTGGGGTATGACTCCCACTCTGCTATTTGCATTGGGGTTGAGGGGTAAGGAGGAGAGGTGGTGTGTTTTTGTGTGTGTTTTCCCCCCCATGTTTCCATGGTAATGATAAATCCTGGTGTGTGTGTGTTTGGGGTGGGGGGGGTCAGGGGACTCCTCTCAGTGTGCCTGATCCAATTACGTATATAAATCCTCGGCTGACGATGCTATGTATTGGCAATTGCGAGGCTTTGAAGCCAGTAGGCCATATTGGCATTCCCCAGTAGGAGCAGTCCTCCATAGAGATGACTGGAATTCTACAGTATTTCAATTAAATGTTTCAAGGAAAAAATTACATTACATTTAAGTATTTTGGGGGGGGGGACAGTAATATTAGTACCAAAAAAAACTTTACGGTAAATGTTTTATATATTTTTTTCATTTTTTATCTTTGTTCAGCGCACATAATATATTTAAAAGTATGCATTCAGGTGTCTGTAATAGAATAAACATGTCAATTGAGGAGTGCCATGATGGCTGTCCGGTGGCTTCTATACAGCACCAGGGTTTTTAAACATCATTGGTCTGATCCGATCCTGCTGTGCTCTGTTGCTAGGGAAGCTATCTGGATCCACTCTCATAAGGAGTGTCATATGAAACATAGTACAGTTAAATACAGTACAATATGAAGATAGGCTAAAACTGCTTCTCTAATAGAAATCACCAATCACACTTGTAGGTGACTTTGGCTAGCGTAGAAACAAGGCATCAGGTCTAACGGTTGTCTCGCACCGAACTGCGCCTGAAAACATGTCAGTTTGTCACTTTCATGAGGTTGGAGGAATAACGTGTAACTATTTAAGACATTGGCTCGACTCTGTTGTGGCTTTAGATTTTTTTTAATGAACAGCTAAGAAATTACCTCTACCTTTTCAAACCCCTGCCTAGTCTCTTGTCTGTTTTGCAAGTGTTCCCGGAAATCTCTTGATGTTGAGCTTCTGGGTTTAAAATCTCTGTGGTACAGTACTAGCAGAGACTCGTCTTCAATCTCACTTGTCTGTCATGTACAGTTGAAGTCTGACATTTAAATACACCTTATCCAAATACATTTAAACTAAGTTTTTCACAATTCCTGACATTTAATCCTAGAAAAAAATCCCTGTCTTAGGTCAGTCACCACTTTATTTTAAGAATGTGAAATGTCAGAATAATAGTAGAGAGATTGATTTATTTCAGCTTCTATTTCTTTCATCATATTCCCAGTGGGTCAGAAGTTTACATACACTGTAACAGCCATTGGTGGAAGAAGGTGAGGACCAAGGTGCAGCGTGGTATGTGTCCATATTTATTAAAATGAACACGGAAATAACAAAAAGAGAAAAGAGGCAATTCCTGCAGCTCCTGGCTGACTGACGGCTCTGGCAACTCCTGGCTGACTGACGACTCTGGCAGCTCTTGGCTGACGGGAGACTCTGGCAGCTCCGGACAGACGGGAGACTCTGGCAGCTCCGGACAGACGGGAGACTCTGGCAGCTCCGGACAGACGGGAGACTCTGGCAGCTCCGGACAGACGGGAGACTCTGGCAGCTCCGGACAGACGGGAGACTCTGGCAGCTCCGGACAGACGGGAGACTCTGGCAGCTCCGGACAGACGGGAGACTCTGGCAGCTCCGGACAGACGGGAGACTCTGGCAGCTCCGGACAGACGGGAGACTCTGGCAGCTCCGGACAGACGGGAGACTCTGGCAGCTCCGGACAGACGGGAGACTCTGGCAGCTCCGGACAGACGGGAGACTCTGGCAGCTCCGGACAGACGGGAGACTCTGGCAGCTCCGGACAGACGGGAGACTCTGGCAGCTCCGGACAGACGGGAGACTCTGGCAGCTCCGGACAGACGGGAGACTCTGGCAGCTCCGGACAGACGGGAGACTCTGGCAGCTCCGGACAGACGGGAGACTCTGGCAGCTCCGGACAGACGGGAGACTCTGGCAGCTCCGGACAGACGGGAGACTCTGGCAGCTCCGGACAGACGGGAGACTCTGGCAGCTCCGGACAGACGGGAGACTCTGGCAGCTCCGGACAGACGGGAGACTCTGGCAGCTCCGGACAGACGGGAGACTCTGGCAGCTCCGGACAGACGGGAGACTCTGGCAGCTCCGGACAGACGGGAGACTCTGGCAGCTCCGGACAGACGGGAGACTCTGGCAGCTCCGGACAGACGGGAGACTCTGGCAGCTCCGGACAGACGGGAGACTCTGGCAGCTCCGGACAGACAGGTGCTCCGGACAGATTTTCTACTGAGTTAGGCCTCTCTTCCTTTTCCTCTCTGCTGTCATTCAGAAACTCATTCCATAGTCTGCCCGCCAGCTGGAAATCTTTGCCAATGGGTGTACGTGTGTGTAGGTTACCTGCCACCCCCATCTGAAGCATAGGTTACTGTAGCCTACTGATGACATTACAAGCGTAGACAAATTCAGAAATTAGGGAAAGATGTTTAAATAGAATGGATTGACCTTATCGACGCTAGGTAAGGATACTAGGATACTATAGGTATCATGTTTCACATTAGATTTTTTTATTTTATTCTTGTGCTGCTCTGCACACACAAGCTTCCCAGCTAGCACAGAACGTTATTGTAACATTACCTAAAGGTTCTTCTTTTCATTTTAGAAAAATAAGACCCCCAACAATAAACCAAAATTCTGGGAAAGTTATTTTTACTAAGAACCAAAGGAGAACCTTAAGGGAACGTTGCTATTTTGGTAAATTAGTAACAAATTGTTTTCTGAGAAAGTTCAAATAACCTCATTAAATAACGTTATTATTTTGGTGAATTAGAACTTATATGTAGGCCAAATGGGATTTGTGGTTCCCGTTTGGTCTTTGGAAGAAAAAAAGTTCTGGGAACGTTCTGGGAATGTTCCGTATTGAAGTTCCATTGGATCAAACTGCTGAAAGAGGAGATAAAGTGTGTGGAGGTGAGTGTCCATCATTTCGTAAATAGCTTGCTAGTTTTTTATTTCCCCCCAAAAAACTTGATTTGAACGCTACTTTACAATTTATTTACAATACAAACAGTCACGTGACACCTTGGTCACCATAGCAAATGTTGAAAGTTGGGGAAATAAATGGCTGCCAGGCAGTTGAGCTTGTTTCAAGTACTGCTAATATTAGTATTTGTACAGGTAAGGAGTCAGAGAAACATACAAATCTACCACGTGTTTATATTAACATGTTAGGGGATAATACAGTTATTTTTTAACATGTGTATGTTGATTTCTTTTTTTTATGCATAAGTTAGCTAGCTAAGCTAGCATGTTCTCCAGCTGCATTGGCTGCTAGCTAGGTCTGACCATAAAACTATTTTAAAAACTTATTTCCATGGAGAGTGACAATTGACGTCAGATAAACCTCTTGCCATGTCATAAATTGGGTTATAATTTGAGCATTTTGAAACGGGTGGCGATAGATTTGACTTGTTGATTGACTAGGCTACTTGGCTAGTACCTGACGATGGTAACCAAGTCACATGACCCATCATGTAAATACAGTGCATTTGGAGAGTATTCACTTCCACATTTTGTAACGTTACAGCCTTATTCTAAAATTAAATAGTTTTTTTCCCGTATTAATCTCCATACAATACCCTATAGTGAGAAAAGCAAAAACAAGTTTTATACATTTTTGCCAATTTAAAAATATATATTTTTAATGAAATTTGTTCCTACAATCCGGTCCCTATAACTACCCTTATGTATGTTTTCTACAGAAGAGTGCCAACTTAACTTTTAAAAAGTTCATACAAATCAAATCTAATGGATTTGTCACATGCGCCGAATACAACAAGTGTGTAGATTGTACCGTAAAATGCTTACTTATGAGCCCATTCCCGGCAATGCAGTTAAAAAGTAAGAAAATTAACAATAAATATTAAGTAAAATAGTTACACAATAAAATAACAATAACAAGGCTATATACAAGGAGTACCGGTAATGAGTTAGTGTACTGAAGAAAGAGGTACTTGTGTTGATTTATTGAGGTAATATGTACATGTAGGTTTGGTTAGGTGATTGAAGTACTATGGACATCTAGCTATGGGTAAAAAAGCAGAATGTCTGGTTAGCCGTTTGATTAACTGCTTGGCAGTCTTATGGCTTTGGGGTAGAATCTGTTCAAAAGCACTTAGGTCCCAGATTTGGCACTCGGGTACCAGTACCGCTTATACCGCTGATTGAGTGTAGTCTGGCCCAGGAGTGTGAAGGTGAACGGAAAGGCACTGGAGCGACGACCCGCCCTTGCTGTCTCTGCCTGGCCAGTTCCCCTCTCGCCACTGGGATTCTCTGCCTCTAACACTAATACAGGGTCTGAGTCACTGATTTACTGGTGCTCTTCCATTCTGTCCCTAGGAGGGGTGCGTCACTTGAGTAGGTTGAGTCACTGAAGTGATCTTTCTGTCCAGGTTGGCGCCCCCCCTTGGGTTGTGCTGTGGTGGAGATCTTTGTGGGCTATACTCGGCCTTGTCTCAGCCACGGTGTCTCCCGACCCTTCCTGTCTCAGCCTCCAGTGTTTATGCTGCAGTAGTTTATGTGTCGGGGGGCTAGGGTCAGTCTGTTATATCTGGAGTATTTCTCCTGTCTTATCCGGTGTCCTGTGTGAATTTAAGTATCCTCTCTAATTCTTTCTATGTCTTTCTTTCTTTCTTTCTATCTTTCTCTCTCTCAGAGGACCTGAGCCCTAGGGCCATGCCTCACGACTACCTGGCCTGATGACTCCTTGCTGTCCCCAGTCCACCTGGCCGTGCTGATGCTCCAATTTCAACTGTTCTGCCTGCGGCTATGGAACCGGACGTGCTACCTGTCCCAGACCTGTTGTTTTCAACTCTCTAGAGACAGCAGGAGCAGTAGAGATACTCTGAATGATCGGCTTTGAAAAGCCAACTGATATGTACTCCTGATGTGCTGACCTGTTGTACCCTCAACAACCACTGTGATTATTATTATTTGACCCTGCTGGTCATCTATGAATATTTGAACATCTTGGCCATGTTCTGTTATTTTCTCCACCTGGCATAGCCAGAAGAGGACTGGCCACCCCTCATAGCCTGGTTCCTATCTAGGTTTCTTCCTAAGTTCTGGCCTTTCTAGTGATTTTCTCCTAGCAACCGTGCTTCTACACCTCCATTTCTTGCTGTTTGGGGTTTTATGCTGGGTTTCTGTATAGCACTTTGTGACATCTGATGACGTAAGAAGGGCTTTATAAATACATTTGATTGATTGCTTACCGTGCAGAAGCAGAGAGAACAGAGTGTAACTTGGATGGCTGGAGTCTTCCTCTGACACCGCCTGGTATAGAGGTTCTGGATGACAGGGAGCTCGTGCCCCAGTGATGTACTGAGCTGTATGCACTACCCTCTGTAGTGCCTTGCTGTCAGATGCGAGCAGTTGCCATACCAAGCGGTGATGCAGCCATTCAAGATGCTCTCAATGGTGCCGACAGGGCAGGAGATGCTGTGTGGATAAAGTTGAAGTCAGGTCAAAGGAAGGGAGGGCATTGATGAATGAGAAACAAACCGGGTGGTCTCGAGCACATCTCTGTCCCTTAGGTAATAGTTACAAGAGAGAGAAATAATTAATGGCAGCACATCCAAGATCACAAAGTACATCAGCTACAGTATTCTAAACCTGGCACTTAAAAAAATTCAAATTGTGAAATTTGATAGTCAGGAGTCTGTGTCGACTCCAAAATGCCGTTGTTCCATTAATCTGTACTTTCTCCTTAAGTGTTCATTCAGCACTCCAACTGAAGATGGGCACTCAAACTGAAGATGGTGCCGAAAGACATGGTAGCTTTGCTTCTAGCTCCTAAGCAACTTTGAAGTTTTTAACCCACAACATTTTTTATTTCACAGAGTAATGGCTCTCTCTGGATATACTGTCCCCGTGCATACAGACAGCTGGGTTCTCAGTACATTGCGCAGACATGAATAAGGAACTCTCTGGGAAGAAGAAAGGCGGTGGTGTATGTTTCATGATCAACTACTCATGGTGTGATTGTGATAATCTACAGGAACTCAAGTCCTTTTGTTCATCCGAATATCTCACAATAAAATGTCAACCGTATTACCTACCAAGAGAATTCTCTTTGCTTATAGTCACAGCCGTGTGTATTCCCCCTCAAGCCGATTCCACAACGGTCCTCAAGGAACTACACTGGACTTTGTTCAAACTGGAAACCATGTATCCTGATTTAAGGAAACTGGGGATTTTAACAAAGCAAATTTGGGGAAAACACTACCGAAGTTCTATCAAGACATTGCCTGTAGCACTCGCACTACAAAAACTCTCAAACATTGTTACTCTCCCTTCCAGGACAGCTACAAGGCCCTCCACCGCCCTCTCTTCGGCAAATCAGATCACAACTCCATTCTGCTCCTCCCTTCCTATAGGAAGAAACTCAAACAGGAGTACCCTTGCTAAGGTATATTTAGAATCCATGCTTCAAGATTGTTTCAATCACATGGACTAGGATATGTTCTGGGTTGCCTCAGAGAATAACAATGACGTATACACAGACACTGTGACTGAGTTCATCAGGAAGTGTATAGGGGATGTTGTGTCCACTGTGACTATTAAAACCTACCCAAACCAAAAAACGTGGATAGATGGCAGCACTCGCGCAAAACTGAAAGCACGAACCACTGCATTTAACCACGGCAAGGTGACTGGAAATATGGTCAGATACAAACAGTAATCATTTCCTCTGTAAGGCAATCAAACAGGCAAAATGTTAATACAGAGACAAAATGGAGTTGCAATTCAACGGCTCAGACAAGAGATGTATGTGGCAGGGTCTACAGACAATTACGGCTTACAAGGGAAAATCAGCCAAGTCGCAGACACCGACGTCTTGCTCCCGGACAAGCTAAACACCTTTGCCCGCTTTGAGGATAGCACAGTGCCACCAACATGGTCCGCTCCCAAGGACTGTGGGGTCTCATTCTCCATGACCAATGTAAGTAAGACATTTAAGCGTGTTAACCCTCGCAAGGCAGCAGGTCCAGATGGCATCCCTAGCCACGTCCTCAGAGAATCCACAGACCAGCGGGCTGGAGTGTTTACGGACATATTCAATCTCTCTCTATTGCATTCTGCTGTCCCCACTTGCTTCAAGGTGTCCACCATGGTTTCTATACCCAAGAAGGCAAAGATAACTGAACTAAATGACTATCGCTCTGTAGCACTCACTTGTGTCATCATGAAGTGCTTTGAGAGGCTAGTTAAGGATCATAACACCTCCACCTTACCTGACAGCCTAGACCAGGCCTGGGCAATTCCAGTCCTCAGGGGCCTGATTGATGTCATGCTTTTCCCCCATCGCTAGCAAACCCAGCTGATTTAAACTAATTGCATTCTAAACTGAATATCATGATTAGTTGATCATTGGGGTCAGGTGTGTTAGCTGGGGCTGTGGCAAAAGTGTGACACCAATCAGGCCCCAATAGATCCACAGATGATGCAATCGCCATTGCACTGCACACTGCCCTCTCCCATCTGGACAAGAGGAATACCTATGTAAGAATGATGTTCATTGATTATAGCTCAGGCTTCAACAGCATAGTACCCTCCAAGCTCATCATTAAGTTTGGGGCCCAGGGTCTGAACCCCGCTCTCTGCAACTGGGTCCTGGACTTCCTGACAGGCCACCCTCAGGTGGTGAAGGTAGGAAACAACACCTCCACTACACTGATCCTCAACACAGGGGCCTCACAAGGGTGCGTGCTCAGCCCCCTCCTGTACTCCCTGTTAACCGATGAGAGAGTGGCCACTCATGCCTCCAACTCAATCATTAAGTTTGCAGACGACACAACAGTAATAGGCCTGATTAGCAATGACGAGACAGCCTACAGGGAGGAGGTGATGGCCCTGGTGTAGTGGTGTCAGGAAAATGACCTCTACCTCAACGTCAACAAAATGTAGGAGACAACCGAGAGAGCAGGCCGCTAATTCAGATCGACGGGACCGCAGTGGAAAAGGTGAAAACGTTCACGTTTCTCGGCATATACATCAATGATAATCTGAAATGGTCCACCCACACCGACAGTGTGGTGAAAAAGGCATAACAGCTCTTCTCAACCTTAGGAGGCTGAAGAAATTTGGCTTGGTCCCTAAGACCCTTACGAACTTTTACAGATGTACAATTGAGAGCATACTGTTGGGCTGTATCACCACCTGGTATGGCAACTGCACCACCCGCAACCACAGATCTCTCCAGAGGGTGGAATTTTACCCCCTTTTTCATGATCTTGTCTCATCGCTGCAACTCCCCAACGGGCTCGGGGGAGGCAAGGATCGAGTCATCCGTGCGAAACATGACCCGCCAAGCTGCACTTCTTAACACCCTCTCGCTTAACCCAGAAGCACCAATGTGTCAGAGGAAACACTGCTCAACTGACGACCGAAGTCAAACTGCAGGCGCCCAGCCCGCCACGAGTCGCTAGAGCGCAATGATCCAGGTAAGGCACCCCCAGCCAAACCCTCCCCTAACTTGGACAATGCTGGATCAATTGTGCGCCTCCCTATGAGACTCCTGGTCACGGCTGGTTGTGACACTGTCTGGGATTGAACCCCAGGCTTTAGTGACGCCCCAAGACTGCGATGCAGTGCCTGAGTTCGCTGCACCACTCAGGATGCCCAAGATTCTACCTTTTATTCGTATGAGTTCCCGATATGTTTGTTAAGACCTACTGCATAAAAGTATCATGGACACTATTTAACTTGGATAATCACAGATCAAAGCCAAATTTCTTAGTGTATTTTGGTGATGTTATGCTGAGGTTATTATTGACTAAGAATAGAAAACATTTAAATGAATTTTACTGTTAACTATACCCTTTGTACTCGACATAAAGTTATTACAGTATTCCAAACAACCGTGCTGATGAAGCTGGAAACAATAATCTAGAACCAAGTGGAACTACTGGCAATTCAGCGACAGCTGCTAGCAGCTGGAGTGCAAGACCTGCAAAACGGAGTCCTGCATAGATCTTGTAGGACCAAGGAGGAGGTAGAGGACCATCACAAGACATAAAGACATAAAGAGATGGTATATATCTTAATCTTTGAAAATGTTCCAAGAACTTCCCACAGCAATCTGTTGTAAATCACAGTATTCAGGATGATGGGATAACTGCCTCTCAATTTTGTCTGTCATTTTAGATCCATTACTTCCATTCCCTGGGGGGAAGGAGAGAGAAGCGTTTTTTTTCCCAGGACCCGGTGATTTGCGGGTTAATAAACAGTAGATTCAATACTAACCTAAACTGAGTGTACAAAACATTAAGAACACCTTCCTAATATTAAGCTGAACCCTGCCCCCCCCCCAACCCCTTTTGCCCTCAGGACAGCCTCAATCCATCAGTGCATGAACTCTACAAGGCGTCAAAAGCTTTCCACATAGATTCTGGTCCATCTTTCCACAGGGATGCTGGTCCATGTTGACTCCAACTTCTTTCCCACAGTTGTATCAAGTTGGCTCGATGTCGTTGGGGTGGGGGACTATTCTTGATACAAACAGGAAACTGTTGAGCGTGGAAAAACCCAGCGCTGCAGTTCCTGATACAAACCGGTGTACCTAGCATCTACTACCATACCCCGTTCAAAGGCACTTACATTTTCTGTCTTGCCCATTCACCCTCTGAATGGCGCACGCACACAATCCATGTCTCAAGGCTTAAAAATCCTTCTTTAACCCATCTCCTCCCCTTCATCTACACTGATTCGAGTGATATCAATAAAACACTGAAATATCACAGGATTCAGACACTTTCAGTACTTTGTTGAAGCACCTTTGGCAGCGATTACAGCCATGAGTCTTCCTGGGTATGACGCTACAAGCTTGGCACACATGTATTTGGGGAGTTCTCTCGTTCTTCTCTGCAGATCCTCTCAAGCTCTGTCTGGTTGGACGGGGAGTGTTGCTGCACAGCTTTTTTCATGTCTCTCCAGAGATGTTCGATCTGGTTCAAGTCCGGACTCTGGCTGGGCCATTCAAGGATTTCAGAGACTTGTCCCGAAGCCACTCCTGCGTTGTCTTGGCTGTGTGCTTAGAGTTGTTGTCCTGTTGGAAGGTGAACCTTTGCCCCAGTCTGAGGCCCTGTGTGCCATGGAACAGTTTTTCATCGAGGATATCTCTGTACTTTGCTACGTTCATCTTTGCCTTGATCCTGACGAGTCTCCCAGTCCCTGCAGCTGAAAAACATCCCCACTGCATGATGCTGCCACCACAATGCTTCACTGTAGGGACGGTGCCAGGTTTCCTCTAGACATGGTGCTTGGCAATCAGGCCGAAGATAATCTTGTTTCTCATGGTCTGAGAGTCTTTTGGTGCCTTTTGGCAAAGCGGGCTGTCATGTGCCTTTTACTGAGGAGTGGCTTCTGTCTGGCCACTCTGCCATAAAGGCCCAATTGGTGGTGTGCTGCAGAGATGACTGTCCTTCTGGAAGGTTCTCCCATCTCCACAGAGGAACTCTAGAGCTCAGTCAGAGTGACCATAGGGTTTTTGGTCACCTCCCTGGCCAAGGCCCTTCTCCCCCGATATTCTCAGTTTGGCCAGGCTGCCAACTCTAAGAAGAGTCTTGGTGGTTCCAAACTTCTTCCTGAATGATGGAGGCCATTGTGTTCTTGGGGACCTTCAATGCTGCAGAAATGTTTTGGTACTCTTCCCCAGATCTGTGCCTCGACACAATCCTGTCTCAGTGCTCTACGGACAATTCCTTCGACCTCATGGCTTGGTTTTTGCCTTATATAGACAGGTGTGTGCCTTTCCAAAACATGTCCAATCAATTGAATTTTACGTAAGGCTCAAACGTTTTTGATAATATATTGGATTGTTTTATTTATTTTATGGTTTTAAACCGTTTGTAATTGTATCAAGGGAAAGGTTAAGTTGTTACACAAAGTAATAGCAGGTTGTAGTGCCTTACATAATTTCATTTTTATTTGCAAGCTTCTCTCTCCTTTTATCTTGTGAATAAAATATTTTAAACATCAAACATTCGTTTTCATATGTAAACTAAATTATTTGAGTTTGATTGTCCGTTATGTTTGATACAGAAGTTATTCATAAGGACTCGGCTGGAATCAGATTACACCCCCCAAATCCACACCAACACAATGAAGGAATTAAAAACACAGCAGACTGGATCATTGTGGCCAATATCCTGAATCTCCAGCAGAGGTCCCCGTTGTATCGCTAAAACACTCCCAAACATGATAACGGAAGTAGGCTCTTGTCTTGCAATGTGGTCTCAGTGCATTTCATATTATTCTGTACGTAAATCCGTTAGAATGATCTATTTAGTATGATCTGTTATGTTTGATATGGTATGTATTAATTTGTGGATGTCCATCATCCATTTCATATGATATGTTATGAATTACAATTCATATATGTTCGAATTGTAATTTGTACAATTTGCTAGGGATTTGAAAAAGTAAAATATGTTACGAATAGGAAAAAATTATGATATGTTATGAATTCCAATTTGTTGCAGCTAACGTTAGCTAGGTGACTAATGCTAACATGTTTAACAGTCTGATGGCCTTCAGATAGAAGCTGTATTTCCCTCTCTTGGTCCCAGCTTTGATGCACCTGTACTGACCTCGCCTTTTGGATGATAACTGGGTGAACAGGCAGTGGCTTGGGTGGTTGTTGTCCTTGATTATATTTTTGGCCTTCCTGAGACATCGGGTGCTGTAGGTGTTCTGGAGAGCAGGTATTTTGCACCCGGTGATGCGTTGTGTAGACCTCATTACCCTCTGGAGAGCCTTACGGTTGTGGGCAGAGCAGCTGCCGTACCAGTTGATTATACAGCCCGACAGGATACTCTCGATTGGGCATCTGTAAAAGTTTGTGAGTGTTTTCGGTGACAAGCCGAATATCTTCAGCCTCCTGAGGTTGAAGAAGCGCTGTTGCTCCTTCACCACGCTGTCTGTGTGGGTGGACCATTTCAGTTTGTCTGTGATGTGTACGCCGAGGAACCTAAAACTTCCACATTCTCCACTACTGTCCCGTTGATGTGGATAGAGGGGTGCTCCCTCTGCTGTTTCCTGAAGTCCATGATCATCTCCTTTGTTTTGTTGACGTTGAGTGTCAGGTTATTTTTCCACACTCCGAGGGCCCTCACCGCCTCCCTGTAGGCTGTCTCTTCGTTGTTGGAAATCAAGCCGACCACTGTAGTGTCATCTGCAAACTTGATGATTGAGTTGGATACGTCCAAGGCCAAGCAGTCATGGGTGAACAGGGAGTACAGGAGAGGGCTGAGAACGCACCCTTGTGGGGTCCCAGTGTTGAGGATTCACGGGTGGAGATGTTGTTTTCTACCCTCACCACCTGGGGGCGGCCCATCAAAGTCCAGGACCCAGTTGCACAGGGTGTGGTTCAGACCCAGGGTCTCGAGCTTAATGATGAGTTTGGAGGGTACTATTGTGATTGCGTCGTCTGTGGACCTATTGGGGCAGTAAGAAAATTGGAGTGGGTCTAGGGTGTCAGGTAGGGTGGAGGTGATATGGCACTTGACTAGTCTCTCAATGCACTTCATGATGAAGAAAGTGAGTGCTACGGGGCGATAGTCATTTAGCTCAGTTACCTTAGCTTTCTTGGGAACAGGAACAAATGTGGCCCTCTTGAAGTATGTGGGAACAGCAGACTGGGATAGGGATTGATTGAATATGTCCATAAACACACCAGCCAGCTGGTCTGTGCATGCTCTGAGGACTCGGCTAGGGATGCCGTCTGGGTCGGCAGCCTTGAGAGGGTTAACACATTTAAATGTTTCACTCACGTTGGCTGTGGTGAAGGAGAGCCCGCAGGTTTTGGTAGTGGGCCGTGTCAGTGGCACGGCCCACTACAAAGAAGTTGCTTAGGTTGTCTGGGAGCAAAACGTTGGTGTCCACGACGGGCTGGTTTTCTTTTTGTAATCCATGATTGACTGTAGACCCTGCCACATATGTCTCGTGTCTGAGCCGTTGAATTGCAACTCTATACTGATGCTTAGCTTGTTTGATTGCCTTGCGGAGGGAATAGCTACACTGTTTGTACTCGGTCATGTTTCCGGTCGCCTTGCCATGATTAAAAGCAGTGGTGCTAATTAGCTAAAATGCTCAAATTGTCTGTGATGAGATTTGAACATGCAATCTTTGGCATGCTAGTCATTCGCTTTATACACCCCCAACCACCCCGACGGTTGCTAGATATTTGCTTCATACACCCACCCACTCACACCGACCAACCACCCTCCTTTCCTTTATACCTAAGTAACCTTCTAACTTATGTAACCATACCAAACGTGACATATAATAATTTGAGTATCCCGGATTTACATTAACTATGTTATGTCTAGTCTATGAGACCAGTCTTAGTCTAATGTTTATACATGTGCTCTCTGCAGGGCTGACAGACACTCCAACATTTGGTTAACCATGAAAAAGGCTATAATTCTTCATCCTAATTAAGCAATGCATAGGCTATAATTTAACAAAATGTCCATCGTACCACCTGCTGCAGTTCAAAACTCTGCCATCTTGTCAGTTCATGACACATGGTTTCTGAATGAGCCACGTTGTATGTACGATATAATTTTGAAAACACTGGATACATAACTGTGGTGGCGTTAATTCTAATTTTCCCGGTGCCATAGGGACAGTCGGCCTAGATTAATGACGTTTCCAAAATAATGGGGGAAAAACAGCGTCCATCAAGCGGAAACCAATTAAATCTCTTGTTTTAGGGCGAGCCTCCGTAACCTTAGCCAACCAAACAGCCGGAATTGGATCCTTGCCTCTGAGCGTACAGAAATCCAGTCATGTGATGGGCTCATAAAGAATGCCAACATGGAGCCTTGGCAATGACGGGATCTCTCTCTGCAACAATAACACGACGGACAAAAAACTTCGAGGACGGTGTATTTCGAAAGCTCTTAATATATTTCATGATAATAGACGGTAAGTTCGACATTACTAATGTTAGTTGTTCTTTTCGTTTGCGCTGGATGCTTAGATTTGTATTTATAGAACCCTCCGAACTTGAGACTCGTGAATTCCTGTCTGGCTGTTGCAGTCAGGTGGCTTGCCATGCGCCTCGCCTGCCCATGCGCTGAGTTTAAAAGCAGTTGAAGTTTTAAATAATACTGTTTGCTTACGCCGAATAACGTTTATCGATTGTATAACATGATTCACTTTGGTGTAATTACGCACTTATTACAGTCCTGCAACATGTTGTTTAGCGCCCGAGACCCATATGGGCGTCATGTGGGAAGTGTTTACGCTGGAGGCGTCATTGTGCACAATGTATCCATTAATTATCCCGCGTGTTGCTTTATTGTTATGATGTTCGAATTAATGAAATCAAATGACACATTCGGTTTATTATTTTTAATTTGATGATAGATATATTTGCTCTGTTTTAGCACATGTGTTTCGGCCTTGATACCATTCGGATTAGATGTTTGGCCTAATAATTTGTTGATTGTTAGCTTTCAGCCTATTATTACCTAGCTCTGGAGAACCCAATGGGGGTATACACATTTTACAGCCGGCCCCACTTCTCAGTTGATGGTATGGACCACAGCTGGCTCCATGTGAACACTACAATCCCAACACTCTGTCTGAACGCAAATACGCTTCGCTTGCAGTATGGTTTTGGAAACCTTTGGAACTTAACGTTAGTATAAGCGAGAAAGAATCTTTCAAATCCAAAAGATACACGTTTATGCTGGTTTCACAAACCACCTTGGCTGACACATCCTCTCACCTTGCACTCGCATTTCCATTGGACCATTCCACATTTCCGCTGTTCCTTCAAATACAGCAAGGTGCAACTTTCCTAAACAGCATATCAGTATTAAATATTGCATTCTTATTCATGTTTAACCGTTCACATTTTTAACTACGCTATCCCTCACATTTTCTGTGCAGGTGTAGTGAGAAGCGTGGTTCTCTGCTCAACTTTCCTGTGTATCTGGACGGTATCAATGGTGTCGTTACGCAGCAGAGCGCTGGTCTCTGATAATGACCTCTTTAGGGACAGTGTTCGTCTGATCTCCCTGGAGCTTGAGGAGGGAGAGGGGAGTGAGGGGAGGAGCGAGGGGGATAGCTTTGCCTCCGGTTACAGCCCAGATGCTGGGGACATTGGTGCTCGGCTCAGCTTCAGCCCTGGAGAGGAGGAAGAGGAGGAGGATTTTACCCCCATAGAGCGGGATAGGGAGAAGCGAGAAGAAGGCATGCTGCAGGACCCCAGGCT
Source organism: Oncorhynchus keta (assembly GCF_023373465.1). Lineage (NCBI taxonomy): Eukaryota > Metazoa > Chordata > Actinopteri > Salmoniformes > Salmonidae > Oncorhynchus > Oncorhynchus keta. The sequence continues at coordinate 21,786,080 of NC_068441.1, read as the reverse complement.
GCCTGACTTCAGCCCCCGCCTGCCCTCGCCCTTCTCTCCCACCCTTGAGGACATCGAGGAGTTCCTCAGGGAGAAGATGGAGTTAGTGAGAGAGGGGGTTCTCTTCTCTAGTGAACCCATGGAGGAGCCTGCTCCCTCCCCTTCCAGCTCCATTGAACATACTCTCTCCTCCCCAGGAGGACAAAGTGACCCAGGGACCAGCGCTGCCCTGTCACCCCCCAACCCACAAACCCCCAACATCCCTCACACCCACAGCCCAGCAGCCCTGTGCCCCTCCCCATCCTCCTCCAACCCCTCAGTGCTCTTGGGAGCACCCTTGGTACTCCAGGTCCAGTCGCTGCCGCTGGCCCAGCCTCTCCCCCAGACAGGCTCTACTCCTGGGCCGTCCAGTGGGCTGAGACTGGCCCACCTGGTCTTGGGGCTCCACGGAGGGCAGAACTTTACCCTGCTTGCCTCACAGGTGCCCTCTGCCCCAGCCACCCTTCTCAACGTAGCCAGCATGGACGCCGGAGTTCCAGACCAGAAGTACGTGAAGATTGCCCCTCTACCGATCACCGTGAGGATTGCCGGGGGGCTTGCTGGGGCAACGGTGGTTGGGGGTCACAGTGGAGGGGCCGTGGTGAAAGCTGTGGCCCCACATAAGGTGAACAGACCCCCTCCTACAGAGACGCTGAGGGTGCACAAGTGTTCTCATCCAGGCTGTGAGAAGATGTACACCAAGAGCAGCCATCTGAAGGCCCACTTCCGCAGACACACCGGAGAGAAGCCCTACACCTGCAGCTGGCCTGACTGTGGCTGGAGGTGGGTTATATCATAACAATGCTAGTCAACATGCAGAAAACACAGGAAGCTTAGGTTTGTTTAGTTCATTATCATATAGGCTAGTTATTAACATGTGATAGGATAATTAAACAGAGAGAAGAAAGCCTGTAATGACTAGTTCAAAATGAAGTGGGTGTAATGATGACAGTAGAAAACATGCTCTATACCCCTTGTTAGGATGTTGACACAGTATTCCACTGTAATTATTTTGCAAAGCTGAGCATAAAGACAAATAATATCTGTCTGTGGAGGTAGGGAGTAGAGCTTTTATAAGACAATAGAGGCTCTGCAAATATGAGATATTACAACACGCTCACAGTTTCTAATATCCCTATAAGCAACTGCAGTGAGCTTCCTAAGGGAAACGTTAGGGTTATTGAGGTAGTTGGAGGATGTGAAAGGATATGCTTATAATGTTTGTACACAGAGTTTACAAAACATTAGAAACACCTGGTCTTACCATGACATAGACTGACCAGGTTAATCTAGGAGAAAGCTATGATCCCTTATTTATGTCATTTGTTAAATCCACCTCAATCAGTGTAGATAAAGGGGAGGAGACGGGTTAAAGAAAGACTTTCAAGCCTTGAGACATGGATTGTGTATGTGTGCCATTTGGAGTGAATGGGCGTACAGTACAAAAGACTTATGTGCCTTTGAACATGGTATTTTAGTAGGTGCCAGGCGCACCAGTTTGAGTGTGTCAAGAACTGCAACACGCTGGATTTTTCACACTCAACAGTTTCCCGTGTGTATTAAGAGTGGTCTGCCACCCAAAGTACGTCCAGCCAACTTGACACAACTGTGGGAAGCATTGGAGTCCACATCGGCCAGCATGTTGACTCCCTGTGGAATACTTTCGACACCTTGTGGAGTCCATGCCCCAATGAACTAAGGCTGTTCTCAGGACATAAGGGGTGCAACTCAATATTAGGAGGGTGTTCCTAATGTTTTGTACACTCAGTGTGTATTGTAAGTACTGTTTGACCCACCATTTATTGTTCCTATTTCCCTCAGAGTTGAGTCTGAGCGCTAGTCTGGGGGCTATCAAACAGTGGGAATAACCGGCCTCCTGACACACTTAGCTGTAACCGACTGAATGTTTACCTCAAACATTTCGAATTCAGAAAATTATCAAAACACCAACTTGTTTTATCGCAGGGCTTTGGGTGTTGACCTGTGCTCCTCTGTCTCTGTAGGTTCTCTCGTTCTGATGAGCTGTCTCGTCACCGGCGCTCCCACTCCGGGGTCAAGCCTTACGAGTGCTCTCTGTGTGAGAAGAAGTTTGCCCGCAGCGACCACCTCTCCAAACACACCAAGGTGCACCGCAGCCCCCGGCCTGGCAAAAACATCAGAACTACCGTCTGACCCAGCCAGCCCAGTCTGGATCCTGATGCCACCCACCCACCTTCACTCACCCTTAACTCTGTTACAGCACTTGACCAGGACGGCAGAATAATAAGAACCTGCAGCCTGGTCCCCTACCTTTACCCTGGCTGTGCTTGCCCAGCCCAACCCAGCTCAGTACAATCTCAACCTCACCATGGGCTGACAGACTCATGAGACTCATCCACCCAGCCCTACCCCGCGGAGGCCTTGCCAGAGAGTCTGGGTCCTCATCAGGACTCTGGTGCTATAAAAGCAGTCCTGGGCCAGAATGTAGGGCAGGGTTTCCCAAACTTGGTCCTGGGGCCCCCCCTGGGTGCCAATTTGGATTTTTTTTCCCTACACAGCTGATTTAAAATAATCAAAGCTTGATGATGAGTTGGTTAGTTTAATCAGCTGTGTAATAATAGGGCAATAAACAAAATGTGCACCCAGAGGGCCCCCGGGACCCTGGAATAGGGCACTGAATCTGATTCAGACCCTAACCGGCCTCTGCCGCCTCCCCTCCCTCCTGCAACCGGAGCAGATGAGGGCTTGTCCTGGTGCTACACAGTGAGCTAACAGGTAACGGCCATTTCAGGGATGTGATTGTTCAGCTTAAAGAAGAAGTTCACTTTATTTGAACCAAATCTGTATTTTGAATGTAAATGGCATGTTGTAAAAGTGCCCAGACACTCGATACTGTGTCATTCTAAACGTTATCCGCAACGTTATATTCAATTTTGTGCGACTGAAGCGGTTTCCCCTCTGCAGATGTGCTGCTTCTCTGTGTGGAGAAGTCTTGTGGGCTACACAGAGAATTATCGCTCGAGTCGCACAAAATGGAATATAACGTTGCGGATAAAGTTCTCAATGACACATCTAAAGGCCTGCATCACTATACTGAGAGCGTTGCTGTTTCTAAAATGATGTATTTCGGTGTTTTTGGAGCCTTTGATCATGTTTAACTGCAGAACGAGCATGAGGAAGTATATCGCTGGTGGTGTAAGTTTCTCAAAAACAATTGATTGTAAAAAAGTGTCTGGATACTTCTATAGCATGCTATTTAAACTACAGTTCAGAAGTTTGGGGTCACTTAAATTTCCTTGTTTTAGAAGACAAGCACTTTTTTTTGTCCATTTTAAAATAACATCAAATTGATCAGAAATAGAGTGTAGACATTGTTAATGTTGTAAATGACTATTGTAGCTGGAAACGGCAGATTTTATTTTAATGGAATATCTACATAGGTGTACAGAGGCCCATTATGTTAGCGAATCCAAGTTTATAATTTTAAAAGGCTAATTGATCATTAGAAAACCCTTTTGCAATTATGTTAGCACAGCTGAAAAATCTTGTCACGATTAAAGAAGCAATAAAACTGGCCTTCTTTAGACTAGTTGAGTATCTGGAGCATCAACATTTTGTGGATTCGATTACAGGCTCAAAATGGCCAGAAACGAAGCACTTTCTTCTGAAACTCGTCAGTCTATTCTTGTTCTGAGAAATGAAGGCTATTCCATGCGAGAAGTTGCCAAGAAACTGAAGATCTCGTACAATGCTGTGTACTACTCCCTTCACAGAACAGCGCAAACGGGCTCTAGCCAGAATAGAAAGAGGAGTGGGAGTCCTCAACTGTCAGCTTCATTAAATAGTACCCTCTAATGATCAATTAGCCTTTTAAAATAATAAACTTGGATAAGCTAACACAATGTGCCATTGGAACACCGGAGTGATGGTTGCTGATAAGGGGCCTATGTAGATAATCCATAAAAAATCTGCAGTTTCCAGCTACAATAGTCATTTATAACATTAACAATGTCTACACTGTATTTCTGATCAATTTGTTGTTATTTTAATGGACAAAAAAATTTTTTCTTTCAAAAACAAGGAAATGTCTAAGTGACCCCAAACCGTTGAATGGTAGTGTACATACAGATTTGGTTAAATAAAGTGAACTTCTCCTTTAAAGCGGATTTCAGGCCTTTAGGCTAAATCGCATCCTGCTCAGCCCCCCGCCATACATATTTACACACCTCGTTACCCTGAGCAGATGACAAATTTGTGACAGGCAGTTAGTTGCTCACTGTATAACACTGTTTTAAATGTAATTTAATTGTGTTTAAAACCCTATATTGTCACACATTCTATTCTACATATTTAATTGTTCTATGAATCTGCTTCATGAGTTACTCTCTCTTCAAAACAGTTTTAGAGGGCAATGCACCGTAAATAACCCAGCTCATTCTAGCCTGTAATCGGTGCTATTAGCCCAGATGAAAGTACTGTGTTTATGTGAGTTTAGAGATTCGCTCAGAGAACAGGTGATGAGTCTAAATCTCTTAAATATCCCCTCCTGCTCCCCACGGTGCTAAACTTCTGTCCCAGTCACATCCCTACCTGACCCTACAAGGGCCAATCCAGTAGTTTTACCACCGCTTCCCTGACCTCGTGCCTCCTCCCACTCCACTAAAGACCTCGGGGCTGCAGACTGGTGTCTGTTGGTTTTCACCATGGTACTTCACTGTTCCATTATGTAATAACTGGTTCGTTAAGAATCCACTCACACCCACCTGGTTTCCCAGGTTTGCATCAGATGCTGATTGAAGGGTAAGAGAGACTGAGTGAAAACCAGCAGAAATCACAGCCCTCCTGGTCCATGCTCTTAAATGACTGGAATGAGTCAAAAATATATATATATATATATTGCCAAACCTAAAGTCCTATTTGACTTTTGTCACCTTTTTGTGCTATCTGCTCACACACGGTATGATGTAGAACCTATAAGCTATTTTACTTTATTTCTATGTCTTTAAAATCAATGTTGAAATTACAAAAGTGACTCGGCTTTACAATGCAAAGTAACCAATTTTGTAAGGAACTGCTTAGTCATTTACAGTAGTAGAGGTTATGTTAGGCCAGCAAGCAAAGCTCATCATTTACAGTATAGTAGCCTACTGTACCTGAAAAGAGCAGCTGATCTTTGTCCAATCTGTATCCGTCAAATATCACATTTACATGTACAGAACATGTAGGAGCTCCTATCCCGAGACAACCCCCCTCCTCCCAGTCAGTATATTAAGCTATCCAAGGGTGTCTGTGTAGCGTATCTTGGTGAACCTGTAGAATGTTATTGAGGGGTTATCAGGTCAACCAGACAGGAATGAATTATGAGACCCACTCTAACATTAATGAGTTAACCCATCACATCCCATCAAGATGAGCCCTTTGTTCTCAAGTGCACTTACTGTATGTTAGCAGGAGGTGCAGCAGGAGGGGGTTTAGCATGGATAAATGCTATGCCAAGGACTGGAGGGCTCTTATGGGTATGTAAGCTGTATCTATGGGTTTGAGTTTAAAATTGTAAAAGGTGCTTTTTCAACAGGCTACTGCACTTAGGATCATATAGAGCACTATGGACTTTTCAGGGTAGCAGTCTTGGCCAACATCCCTTGAGGGAACTGTACTCACATTTGCCACCCATCACATTGGTTCAGAACTTTGCTAGAAACACATGTTGTGTTGCGTTTGGATGGGTTACCTCAGAATTGAGCACTTCATCAACAGCATCACTGTTAATCATCACCATCAAATGGCCTATTACACAGTTTGTTCTTTGAGCATGACTAGTTCGAATAGATCACAACCACACAATCCCACTCAGACGTCTGACCCAGCTGTGTGTCCATGGCTGGTCTAGTCCCTCTGATTCAGTCCTGTTGTGTGTTCCCCTTCCTGCCTTACCTTTAACCATGGGGTTCTCTCTCCCAATAACTATATCATCCAAAGTATACACACACTCAACTGTACTGTATGTTTGCTAAAATACAGGTTCTATTTTTTCAAATACCAGAAAAGCTATTTTCCTATGTATGATAATAAAGAATAAGAAAATTGAAGCATCATCCTCGTTTTTATTTGAGTCATCATGGCTTATGTTTTGTGGATTTCAAGACACAAAATGATCCATGCTTTCATTGGAAAGATCCAAAGATTGTAAACGCGTTTCTTTTTCTTTTCTCCAAACAATGGTGAGGATTGTGGCAGTGGGTAGGTGGTGGCACAGCGACCACAGCGGTAAGCCATTCCTACAAGACAATGCCTGGGAAGAGAATGCCGTAGGCTCCAGTACTGTGAATGATGGCATATTTCTACCATTGATTCCGCTGTTACAGTGTGAAGGAATGTGGGTGTTCAATATTAGAGAGAGAGAGAGGAATTCTCTCTGCACTTCAGAAGTCAGCCTGCCTGTAAAACTGGAATGTCTGGCTCTGTGTGGAGCTGAGTTGTTCTGGGAATGTCTAGGGAGAAGTCTGGGTTGCATTTCATTTTTTCTTTTTTAAATAGCATCCCCTGCCCTTTTCATCCCCCTTTACAAACCTAGGATATCTGGGTAGCTGTAAGCCTCCATCACTCACCCTAGGGCTTTTGTCAATTGGTTTTGCTTAACTCATGCGTCCTCTCTCCTCTGTCTTCTGGCCTCTTTTTGGACAAAGGTCAAAAAGTCAAGGAGAGGGAAAGTATATGAAAATGTGCTTGAATGAAATGAGACTCCTCCAACCGCACGTCGTTAGCCAAATAATGTTTACAGGGTGGAATCCCAAATTGATGGTTATCAAAACAAATGCAGCTAATTGTGCATTTTTGTTTTGATATTAAGATAAGTAGCATATCATTTTTAAATGTTAGCATGTTTTTCTACTTCGAGAAACAATAGTTGATTGAAAAGTGGGTCAGAGAGGAAGAGGTGAAGCGAGAGTCCCAACTCTGCCAAAAGTCTGTATTTTCCAGCAGGTGCCATTTCTTTTCCTTTGCTAACCAAGCGAGGAGGTTTTGTTTAGCGGTCAAGAAGTGTTGAATTTGGTCAACAAGTAATGTAATGGCTTATTTGCTCGAATATAAGTTTTGTAATGCTTAGGTTGTTAAGAGTGTACTGATATATGTAGGACATGTGGCCAGGGGCACAACTTTGGTTTTAAAAGTGGGGGGGTGGGCATAACCTGGCGGGGAGTTTGGGGGTCCTCGCTCAGACTTTCCTTGGGGATCTAATGCTAATTTCCTGCATTTCTACACAATCTAATATTACCCTTTTGGGGTCATTTTTGTTGTAAACAAGAATAGAATATGTTTTTCTAAACACATACATAAATGTGGATGCTACCATGATTACAGTTCCTTCAGAAAGTATTCAGACAACTTACAGCCTTATTCTAAAATATATATTTTTTTAAACATCCTCAGTAATCTACACCCCATAATGACAAAGCGGAAAAAGATTGTTTGAATGTTTTGCTAATTTATGACTAATAAAAAACAGAAATACCTTATTTACATACACAACTGTTCAAAAGTTTGGGGCCACTTGGAAATGAACTTGTTTTTGAAAGAAAATACTTTTTTTGTCCATTAAAATAACATCAAATTGATCAGAAATATAGTGTAGACATTGTTAATGTTGTAAATTACTGTTTACAGAATGGTCAGAAACAAATGCCTTTCTTCTGAGAAATGAATGCTATTCCATGCGAGAAGTTGCCAAGAAACTGAAGATCTTGTACAAAGCTGTGTACTAATCCCTTCACAGAACAGCACAAACTGCATAGAAAAAGGAGTGGGAGGCCCCGGTGCAAAACTGAGCAAGAGGACAAGTACATTAGAGTGTCGAGTTTGAGAAACAGATGCCTCACAAGTCCTCAAATGTCAGCTTCATTAAATGGTACCCGCAAAACACTAGTCTCAACTAATCAACTAAGCTAATCCAAGTCTATAATTTTAAAAGGCTAATTGAACAGTGAAGAGGTGATTCCGGGATACTGGTCGTCTAGGCAGAGTTGCAAAGAAAAAGCCATATCTCAGACTGGCACAATAAAAAATAAAAGATTAAGATGGGCAAAAGAGCACAGACACTGGACAGAGGAACTCTGCCTAGAAGGCCAGCAAAATCTGCCACTCTTCACTGTTAATCAGTTAGCCTTAAAATTATAAACTTGGATTAGCTAGCACAACATGCCATTGGAGTGATGGCTGCTGATAATGGGCCTCTGACCGCCTATGTAGATATTCCATTAAAAAATCTGCCATTTCCAGCTACAATAGTAATTTACAACATTAACAATATCTACAATATCTGTATTTCTGATCAATTTGATGTAATTTTAATGGACAAGGAAAGTGCTTTTCTTTCAACAACAAGGACATTTCTAGATCCTTTGCTATGAGACTCGAAATTGAGCTCAGGTGCATCCTGTTTCCATTGCTCATCCTTGAGATGCTTCTAGAACTTTATTGGAGTCCACCTGTGGAAATTCAATCAATTGGACATGATTTGGAAAGGCACACACCTGTTTATATATATATAAGGTCCCACAGTTGACAGTGCATGTCAGAGCTAAAACCAAGCCATGAGGTCGAAAGAATTGTCTGTGGAGCTCCGAGACAGGATTGTGTCGAGGCACAGATCTGGGGCATTGAAGGTCCCCAAGAACACAGTGCCTCCATCATTCTTAAATGGAAGAAGTTTGGAACCACCAAGTCTCTTCCTAAAACTGAGCAATCGGGGGAGAAGGGCCTCGTCTGACAGAGCTCTGGAGTTCCTCTGTGGAGATGGAAGAACCTTCCAGAAGGACAACCATCTCTGCTGCACTCCACCAATCAGGTCTTTATAGTAGAGTGGCCAGACGGAAGCTACTGCTCAGTAAAATGATAGGCACTTTTGAGTTTGCCAAAAAGCACCTAAAGATTCTTATACCATGAGAAACAAGATTCTCTGGTCTGATGAAAACCAGATTTGGCCTGAATGCCAAGCGACACATCTGGAGGAAACCTGGCACCATCCCTATGGTGAAGCATGGTGGTGGCAGCATCATGAGGTGGAGATGTTTTTCAGTGGCAGGTACTGGGAGCTTTGTCAGGATCGAGGCAAAGATGAATATAGCCAATTACAGAGAGATCCTTGATGAAAACCTGCTCCCGAGCGTTCAGGACCTCAGACTGATCCCAATCTAACATCTTTGGAGAGACCTGCAAATATGTACAGGAACGCTCCCCATCCAAATTGACAGAGCTTGAGAGGATCTGCAGAGAAGAATGGAAGAAACTCCACAAATTCAGGTGTTCTAAGCTTGTAGTGTCATACCCAAGAAGACTCAATGCTCTAATCGCTGGCAAAGGTGTTTCAACAAATTACTGAGTAAAGGGTCTGAATACTTATGTTAATGTGTTAACCTGTTTTTGCTTTGTCTTTATGGGGTGTTGTGTGTAGATTGATGAAGAAAAATCATATTGAATATATTTTAGAATAAGGCTGTAACGTAACAATATGTGGAAAAAGTCCAGGGGTCTGAATACTTTCTGAAGGCACTGTTTAGACAATCCTGAATAAATCATGATGAGTGAGAAAGTTGTAGACGCACAAAAATGCTATCCTCCCCTGTTATTGTAATGGTGATAGGTTAGCATGTCTTGTGGGTATGATATTTGTGCGTCTAACTTTCTCACTGATTATCATTCACAATTCATTCAGGATGATCCATAAACATGGTAGGATCCACATTAATGTAGAAGTGTTTAGAAAAATACTCCAAAATGACAATACATTATTTACCATTCATTTCTACTGGACACAAAATAATCTGAAACAACCAAAAACAAACAGCAAATGCATCCAACAAATGTGTGGAGTCTCAAGCTTGATGTAGTCATTGTGTGCTATGAATGTGGGACCAAATACTTTTTACTACTTTTAATGCACATACAAGTGGATTTGGCCGAATACTTTTGATCCCCGAAAATGTGCAGGGACTATTTACAACAAGTGCTCTAATTTCTAAACGGTTCACCCAATATGGATAAAAATACTCCCTCAAATTAAAACTGACAGTCTGAACTTAAACTTCATTGTCATTGTTCGATTTAAAATCCAAACTTGGACTATCGAGCCAAAATAATTTTAAAAATCCCAATAATTATGGAGGGTACTGTAATTCATATAGGCCTAATAGTACTGTAGAGCTTTTTTAAAAACGTGTGCACACTATATAGCTGGATTGCCCTGTCCTGTCCCTAGGGATCCACCACCCTGCAGCGCCCCAACTCAGCACACCCCACTCAGCTTTAGGATCTTAGTGAAATATTCATTTCTGGATTTAGGTGTATTAGACCAAGGCCAGAGTGACAACAAACAGTATGGCAGACCCCCAGGGCCAGGACCGAGTAGCCCAGCAGCTAGGGATCACCCCTGATGCAGGCATGTTTTCAAAACAGACTCATTTTGTTGTACAGTATTCCATATAAGGCATCCAAACCAGTGGAGGCTACTGAGGGGGCGAACAGCTCACAATAATGGCTGGAATAGAGTAAATGGAATGGCAACAAGCACACGGAAACCATGTATTTGATACTGTTCCACCTATTTCCCTCAGGCCATTACCACGAGCCCGTCCTCCCCAATTAAGGTGCCACCAACCTCCTATAAATGATAGGTTACACAGTTTCTTCTGATAAGTCTCCAGCATCAACATTTACAAGCAAACACAAATAGGAAGAAAGGAGAATCTGTAGACATGCTGCGATAAAATAACATATAACATGTGTAACATACTCTACCAGAATTCAGCCGGCCTTCACAAGAGCATAACATATGCAAATATGTCCCGTTTTGTGTTTTACACCTCCTGCAGAGGAATTAAATTTCTGAGTCCATGATATTCATATTATCTTCTATGGGTGGTCTTAAACTGCAGTAATTTATGTCTGAGATTATATGAACATAACTGGGCATTCCAACATACGCCCAATTTTTCAGTTTTTGATTTGTTAAAAAAGTTTGAAATATCCAATAAATGTCGTTCCACTTCATGATTGTGTCCCACTTGTTGTTGATTCTTCACAAAAAAATACAGTTTTATATCTTTATGTTTGAAGCCTGAAATGTGGCAAAAGTTTGCAAAGTTCAAGGGGGCCGAATACTTTCGCAAGGCACTGTATCTTGCCAGATACATCAGTCAAATAAAGAGTAGCCCGTTTTTGCACTGCTTGCTTTTACAAAACAGAGAAAAGCACAACACATAGAGATATTACCTGCCTCTGTCCTCGTGGTCCAAGATCCAGCCGGCTGATACCGCCAAACAGCCTCACCGCTCTGAGGTGGCTGCATTTTTTTTAACACAGTGCAATGACAAAACTGGGTGGGGGAACAAAATACAATTTCAGAATGTGGTGGGGTCATGTCCCCCTTGTCCCCAGTGAAGGTTGTGCCCCTGCACATGACAGCTTTGTGAAAAATCACTTTATATCAGAGTTGTCTTGAGATGACTATGCATATTTATGACACAAGGCAAGTAGTAAGCATCTCTCTCCATTGATCGCAGGTGGTTGACGTCAACAACCCACATCAAATATATAAATGTATTACAATAATTAGAGGTAGCCTATCCACCAATCCAAAGAGAGAAATAGGTTGGAGATTGACAGCCCACCGTGCTGCTTTGTGGACAACGGCTCCCATTGTTAGGGTGGAGAGACAAGTATCTTGTCAGTATACCCATGATCTTTGTGGGGGTGTGGCAAATTTCAAAACTCTTCCCCGAAAGACCACTTAACTGTGGAGGAGGATGAAACCAAGATTTGGAGGGGGCGGAGCACAGACTTTTGTCTAAATTGAGAAAATTCCCTAGTTCCCGGCGTATTGCTCTCACCTATCCAGTATTTTCAGATCTGTGAAGGGAAGTGAACAAGAGTTATTCCAGTTATCAAAAACCTGCACATCTTTAAAGGCCCAGTGCAGTCAAAAATGTGATTTCCTATGGTTTATATATATATTTCCACTATGAGGTTGGTATAATAGTGTGAAATTGTGAAAATGATGATAATGGAGCATTTATTCGCAACATGGTGACATTCAACGATACGTTTCAACCGGAATATAGCGAAGAGAATTCAAAACAAAGAGATTTAGCTCACATTAGAAACTCAGGTCCAGCTGATGCCAGCACCAAGAGGGCAGATGACAAACATGTCATGACTGGAGTTGGGTAGTTAGTTAGCCTGGCACCTGCTAACTTGTTCGCAAACATGTGTAACATCAGCAGCTGTAACTAATTTGACTAGCTAGCTATTCAACATCATTGACGAGGGTTGACATTGATTATGACCATGGACGAATTTCAATCTCACAGAATTATAGGCATGACGCAAGATAGGATTCCCAACAGATGTAAATAACAAGTATGGCATACCTTTTCTTTGACATAAAGTAATCCAACAATATGTGCACCGCCATCGTGTCTATTTCCAGTCTTCTCACTCATTGATTGAGACAGGTCTCTGTCATCATGACATGCAACACTTTGGGATGGACACCCAGCTGTCTCGATCAATGAGAGAAGACTTGAAATAGACAAGATGTCAGCAAAGATCTTTGGGTAAATTAAATGATCTGGTGTAACAATCAGTAGCTACAGTTCTCTGCACTTGTGTGTCTCTACACCTGAGACACAATCAGACACACTGAAGTACACTTTTCATTTTACACTAAACAAAAATATAAACTCAACATGTAAAGTGTTGGTCCCATGTTTCATGAGCTGAAATTAAATAACTCAAGCTAATTTCTCTCAAATTTTGTGTACAAGTTGGTTTACATTACTGTTATTGAACATTTCTCCTTTGCGATGATAATCCATCCACCTGACAGGTGTGTCATATCAAGAAGCAGATTAAACAGCATGATCATTACACAGGTGCACCTTTTGCTGGGGGCAGGCATACGCTACGGACAATGAACACAATTGTATTTTATCGGTGGCAATTTGAATGCACAGAAATACTATGACGAGATCCCGAGGCCCATTTTTTAAAGATATCTGTGACCAACAGATGCTTATCTGTATACTCAGTCATGTGAAATCCATAGATTAGGGCCTAATTGACTGACGTCCTCATATGAACTGCAACTCAGTAAAATCTTTGAAATTGTTGCATGTTGCATTTATATTTTTGTTCAGTATTGTCACACCCTGGCCATAGAGAGGCTTTTTATTCTCTATTTTGGTTAGGCCAGGGTGTGACTAGGGTGGGCGTTCTATGTTCTTTTTTCTATGTTTTTGTATTTCTTTGTTTTTGGCCGGGTATGGTTCTCAATCAGGGACAGCTGTCTGTCGTTGTCTCTGATTGAGAATCATACTTAGGCAGCTCTTGCCCACATGGGTTTTGTGTGTAGTTGTTTTCTGTTTCTGCACCTGTTTCGTTTTTGTTCATTCTGTTGTTATTTTGTTTTGTGTTCAGTTGAAATAAAAATAACATGAACACTTACCACGCTGCGCATTGGTCTGATCCTTCATACTCCTCGTCAGAAGAGGAGGAAAATTGTTATTTTTGCATCTTACTTTTACCATATAACATTCATGTTGAATACCCAGTTCTCTTGAGTTAGCATTAAATATGTGCACTTCCCTGTATTTTAGAATTTGATAAACATTCCTTGGATATCAGAATGTCTAGCATCTGTTTGATGCTACAGAACCCTGTACAGCTTACATAAATATATTCTGTGAATAGTGCAGACAAATTTTAAAGATTGACATAAAATATCCATATTTATTTTATGGTGGTTCTAAATCATGTCTCTCCAATCCTGTTCCTGAAGAGCTACCATCCTGTAGGTTTTCACTCCAACCCTAAGGTAGCACACCAGATTCTAATAATTAGCAAGTTACAACAGGCGTTGGAGTGAGGGGCAATGCAAATTGTCTGGGTAGCCATTTTACTGGATGTTCAAGAGTCTTATGGCTTGGGGGTAGAAGCTGTTTAGAAGCATCTTAGATCTATACTTGGCGCTCCGGTACCGCTTGCCGTGCGGTAGCAGAGAGAACAGTCTACGACTAGAGTGGCTGGAGTCTCTGACAATTTTTAGGGCCTTCCTCTGACACCGCCTGGTATAGAGGTCCTGGATGGCAGGAAGCTTGGCCCCAGTGATGTACTGGGCCGTACACACTACGCTCTGTAGTTTCTTGCGGTCGGAGGCCGAGCAGTTGCCATACCAGGCAGTGATGCAACCAGTCAGGATGCTCTCGATGGTGAAGCTGTATAACTTTTTGAGGATCTGCGGACCATTGCCAAATCTTTTCAGTCTCCTGAGGGGGGATAGGTTTTGTCGTGCCCGCTTCACTACTGTCTTGGTGTGCTTGGACCATGTTAGTTTGTTGGTGATGTGGACGCCAAGGAATCAGACGCTCTCAACCTGCTCCACTGCAGCCCCATTGATGAGATTGGAGGCGTGCTTGGTCCTCTTTTTCCTGTAGTCCACAATCATCTCCTTTGTCTTGATCACATTGAGGGAGAGGTTGTTGTCCTGGCACCCCACGGCCAGGTCTCTGACCTCCTCCCTATAGGCTGTCTCGTTGTTGTCGTGATCAGGCCTACCACTGTTATGTCAACGGCAAATTGAATGATGGTGTTGGAGTCGTGCCTGGCCGTGCAGTCATGAGTGAACAGGGAGTACAGGAGGGGGCTGAGCACGCACCCCTGAGGGGCCCTTGTTGAGGATCAGCGTGGCGGATGTCTTGTTACCTACCCTTACCACCTGGGGGTGGCCCGTCAGGAAGTCCCAGATCCAGTTGCAGAGGGAGATGATTAGTCCCAGGGTCCTTAGCTTATTGATGAGCTTAGAGGGCACTATGGTATTGAACGCTGAGCTGTAGTCAATTAATAGCATTCTCACATAGGTTTTTCCTTTTGTCCAGGTGGGAAATGGCAGTATGGAGTGCAATAGAGACTGCATCATCTATGGATCTGTTGGGACGGTATGCAAATAGGAGTGGGTCTATGGTTACTGGGATGATGGTGTTGATGTGAGCCATGATCAGCCTTTCAAGCACTTCATGGCTACAGATGTGAGTGCTATGGGTCGGTAGTCATTTAGGCAGGTTATCTTAGTGTTCTTGGGCACAGGCACTATGGTGGTCTGCTTAAAACATGTTGGTATTACAGACTCGGACAGGGAGAGGTTGAAAATGTCAGTGAAGACACTTGCTAGTTGGTCAGCGCATGCTCGCACTACACGTCCTGGTAATCCGCCTGGTCCTGCGGCCTTGTGAATGTTGACCTGTCTTACTCACATTGGCTGAGGAGAGCGTGAACACACAGTCTTCCAGTACAGCTGGTGCTCTCATGCATGTTTCAGTGTTATTTGCCTTGGAGCGAACATAGAAATAGTTTAGCTTGTCTGCTAGGCTCGTGTCACTGGGCAGGTCTCAGCTGTGCTTCCCTTTGTAGTCTGTAATGGTTTGCAAGCCCTGCCACATCCGACGAGCGTCGATGACATTTACAGTATTAGGCAATTAATATTAGGCAATAATGCCTTCTCTTGTGCACCAGAGGCATGGAATAGTCTACAATCCATGCTTCATCATCATATCATATGTTAAGTGCCACTGAAGGAATTAAACATTTTGATGGGAGTCTGTTAAAGAGGAGTGTAGATGTTTTTTTTTATGTTGTTGTATTGTATTTGTTGTGTATTGAAATTCTAGTTTTGTCCCTTTAAAGCACCTGTAACCCCCCTTGCCTGCCTACGTTAAAATGCTTGGAATGTTCTTCCTGTGAAACGCATTAAACAATGCCCACGTTAATTTCTACTCCCGCCTCATGTCCTGTCCTTATATTAGTTGTATAAGTAATACAGTGTGAAATACAACAAAACTGGTGACGAGGAAGAAACGTTCTCACGTTTGTGCTAATTATCTTCGGCAGAAAGTCTGAGTTAAATTAGTTTCACACAGAGGATGAACAAAGTGATACCCTGTCTGAAGGGGAAGAATCATTGCATGTTTTGTCCATTTCAGACAATGGATACGGATACTGGGTGACACCACTACTGGATGGAAACGCAGTACGGATGCAAGTGGACACTGGAGCAGCCATATCTTTGCTGTCACCTCACACTACAGCCCACAAAGATTACGCTGAAAACATACACCGGTGAGTTTGTTCCAGTGAGAGGAAGCGTGATTGTTACAGTGGAGCTCAACAAAGAGAAGGTAAAGCTGCCACTCATTGTGAAAGGCAACCATCCAGCATTGCTAGGATGCACATGGCTGGAAAAGATCAAACTAAACTGGCAGGAAATTCACATGGTTGAAAAAGAGGACACAAACTTACAAGGGATATTGAGGAAACACGCAGATGTGTTCAAAGGAGAACTTGGCAGTATGAAGGACATAACCGTTAAACTGACCATGAAACCAGACAGACACCAAGCCAAAATGCTTCAAAGCTAGACCTGTGCCATACGCCATAAAACCAAAGGTTGATATTGAGCTAAACAGACTAGTGGAGAGTGGAGTATTGGACCCAGTGAATGTTAGTGAATGGGCTACACCCATTGTTCCAGTCATAAAAAAAGATGGACCACTCAGACTCTGTGGTGATTTCAAAGACACAATTAGCCCAGTCTTGACTGCTGACGACTTCTTTTCGGGTTTAGATGGAGGACAAAAATTCAGTAAGACAGACTTATGTCAGGCCTATCTACAGATGCATGTGGACCAAGAGTCACAAGAACTGTTGACTATAGTGACTCCCAAAGGACTATACAGGTACCGGAGGTGTCACGGCAGATCTCCTCCTCTTCCTCTGAAGAGGTGAAACAAGGATCGGACCAATATGCAGCGTGGTAGGTGTCCATGTTTTAATAGGGAAAACTGAACATGAACACAAATACAAACTAACAAAGTGAACTGGCAATGAAACAGTCCTGTGACACACAGACACAGGAAACAATCACCCACAAAATACCCAAAGAACATGGCTGCCTAAATATGGTTCACAATCAGAGACAACGATAAACACCTGCCTCTAATTGAGAACCAATCTAGGCAACCATGACTTACATTAACACCTAGACTAGAAAACACCCCATAAACATACAAAACCCATAGACCAGACAAAACACATAAATCCCCCATGTCACACCCTGACCTAACCAAAATAATAAAGGAAACAAAGATAACTAAGGCCAGGGCGTGACAGGAGGCTTCCTTTTGGAATCACCTCAGCTCCGGCCTTGTTTCAGAGAGCTATGGACCAGATACTGAGCGGGCTCACTGGGGTCCAATGTTACCTCGATGATCTACTCATTACCGGCAAAGACGAGCAGGAGCACCTGCACACTACACTACAGAGATTGGAGGAGTACGGTCTGATGGTCCAGAAGGACAAATCTGAGTTTTTCCGACCCTCTGTTGAGTACCTGGGCTACGTCATCGACAGTTCGGTGCTCCAAAAGGCACCATCGAAGGTGAAGGCCGTTGCAGAAGCTCCATCCCCACAGAACGTGAGCCAGCTGAGATCATTCTTAGGACTACTGACATACTATGCAAAGTTTATGCCAAACCTACCTAACATGTTAAAGCCACTGCATGAACTTTTGTGCAAAACCAAACAGTGGAAGTGGGCAGACAGATGTGAGGAGGCCTTCAAGAAAGTGAAAACAGCCTTAGCTCAGTCAGAGGCCCTAACCCACTTCAACCCCAACTTGCCATTACAGTTGCCATGTGATGCATGGCCTTATGGCATTGGTGAGGTTGTCTCACACATCATGCCATCAGGTGAAGTAAGGCCAATTGCTTTTGCATGACGGACCTTAAGTAAAGCCGAGAGCTTATTATCCAGCAGTTATGCAAAGATAGAGCGTGAAGCATTCGCCATCGTGTTTGGAGTTAAAAAATGTCATCAGTTTCTGTTTGGCCGATTCACACTGCTGACGGACCATAGACCCCTCACCTCCATCTTTGGTCCCCACACCGGCATTCCGTCGCTTGCAGGCAGCCGCATGCAGCAATGGACATTATTGTTATCTGCTCACCAGTACGATATCAAGTAGAGAAGGTCTGAGTAGCACTGCAATGCAGACGACCTCTCAAGGCTTCCCTTACCTGTCGCACACACTGAGCACTTCCAGGCTGAAATCTTCTACTTCAAGGAAGTGACTAACGCCCCAGTTACATCTGTTCAAGTGAAAAAGTTCACCCACACTGATCCAAATCAAATCAAATCAAATCAAATTTATTTATATAGCCCTTCGTACATCAGCTGATATCTCAAAGTGCTGTACAGAAACCCAGCCTAAAACCCCAAACAGCAAACAATGCAGGTGTAAAAGCACGGTGGCTAGGAAAAACTCCCTAGAAAGGCCAAAACCTAGGAAGAAACCTAGAGAGGAACCGGGCTATGTGGGGTGGCCAGTCCTCTTCTGGCTGTGCCGGGTAGAGATTATAACAGAACATGACCAAGATGTTCAAATGTTCATAAATGACCAGCATGGTCGAATAATAATAAGGCAGAACAGTTGAAACTGGAGCAGCAGCACAGTCAGGTGGACTGGGGACAGCAAGGAGCCATCATGTCAGGTAGTCCTGGGGCACGGTCCTAGGGCTCAGGTCCTCCGAGAGAGAGAAAGAAAGAGAGAATTAGAGAGAGCATATGTGGGGTGGCCAGTCCTCTTCTGGCTGTGCCGGGTGGAGATTATAACAGAACGTGGCCAAGATGTTCAAATGTTCATAAATGACCAGCATGGTTGAATAATAGTAAGGCAGAACAGTTGAAACTGGAGCAGCAGCATGGCCAGGTGGACTGGGGACAGCAAGGAGTCATCATGTCAGGTAGTCCTGGGACATGGTCCTAGGGCCCAGGCCAGTTGAAACTGGAGCAGCAGCATGGCCAGGTGGACTGGGGACAGCAAGGAGTCATCATGTCAGGTAGTCCTGGGGCATGGTCCTAGGGCTCAGGTCCTCCGAGAGAGAGAAAGAAAGAGAGAAGGAGAGAATTAGAGAACGCACACTTAGATTCACACAGGACATCGAATAGGACAGGAGAAGTACTCCAGATATAACAAACTGACCCTAGCCCCCCGACACATAAACTACTGCAGCATAAATACTGGAGGCTGAGACAGGAGGGGTCAGGAGACACTGTGGCCCCATCCGAGGACACCCCCGGACAGGGCCAAACAGGAAGGATATAACCCCACCCACTTTGCCAAAGCACAGCCCCCACACCACTAGAGGGATATCTTCAACCACCAACTTACCATCCTGAGACAAGGCCGAGTATAGCCCACAAAGATCTCCGCCACATCCAGTGATGTCTGAGGTCGTGGTCACTCTTGGAAAAGAAGGAGAGATGTCGGACAGCCTACAACCTTACCTAGTGAGGAGAAACGAGCTCACAGTTCAGTTTGGATGCTTGCTATGGGGTTTCGAGTCATCATACCGCCACCACTGAGAAGGCAGGTGCTTGAAGAACTCCATTCAGGGCACTGTGGCATGGTACGAATGAAGGAGATTGCACGCAGCTACTTTTGGTGGCAAGGTCGACGCAGCAATCGAAGACAAGGTCAAGTCATGTTCTGCATGTCAAAAGATGAGGAACATGCCTCAGCTAGCGCCACTACACCCATGGGACTTCCCAGAGGAGTCTTGGCAGCGAGTCCACATAGACTATGTGTAACAGGGTTATATTGGTGATTCCCCTTGCCACTTTATTGTTAAGCCAATGGGTTTTTGTTTTGAGTTTGTCTTGCCTTCACCTACTCAACATGGCATCTTATTGGCTGGTTTGCGTAGCTTGCTTACGAGGGGGGATGTTCCAGTTAGAATCGTCCCAGTGAACAAGCACCAAACCAGCGGTAAGTTGTTGGTTGCAAAGCACCGTACGTCAAAAGTGATTTTATGCTCTCAAGTGATGATTTAAATGTACAATTTATATCAAATAGTTCGTAAATGTTATTCAAACATCACACATAAGATGCAGGGGTTTTTGGAGAATATTTGTTGTGCATTTTGTTGTAGAGAATTCCCGCCAGTATTAGCTAGCAACTTACTGTGTCTGGTGGGGGGTTCATATATTTTGTACAGTGCGTGAGTGCAGAGTTGGATGGTGAGACGGGCATTGCATGACGTGCAATTTTGTGTCGTTCTTATCAGGTACATTGTTAAAGATATTATATTGTATATTGTAATTGTATTATTTTGGTAACTGCCCCAGTGAACAAGCACCAAACCAGCGTGCGTGAGTGCAGAGTTGGATGGTGAGACGGGCATTGCATGACGTGCAATTTTGTGTCGTTCTTATCAGAATAAAGCTACATGATTGGTGCTACATATTGGAGTTCCGTGTCGATGACTGATGTACACAACGCCAGAAGAGTACTGTTACATATGCCCACTGGTGGATTGTATGTTCTTTAGTCGTAGTTGACGCACACAGCAAATGGCCTGAGGTCACAGTGATGAAGAGCACCTCAGCAGAGAGAACCATCAAAAAGCTACGGTCAATTTTCAGTCGCTTCGGCTTGCCAACGCAACTCATTAGTGATAATGGCCCCCAACTGGTGTCTGAAAAGTTCTGGTCATTCATGGAAACAAATGGATTTCAGCACATCAAGTCAGCGTCATATCACCCTGCAATGAACGGCCTCACTGAAAGGTTTGTCCAAACAATGAAGCAAGCTTTAAAGTCACCATAAGGGAACGGCTCCCTCAATAGGTGCCTAAACACCTTCCTGTTAACCTACAGAAACATTCCCCACGCTACCACCAAAGTGGCACCCGCGTCAGCCATGATGAAAAGACAGCTTTCACCTGACTCAACCTCCTGAGACCTCCAAAGACTAAACAGGTTGTACAGACACAACAGAGAGCACAGGTGGAGAGACGGAGCAAAATAAAAGACAGAAGCTTCATACCTGGAGAGAGAGTTCTTGCTCGGAACTGCTGCAAAGGTTCGAAATGGATACCAGCCACAGTGGTTGCACAAACAGGGCCTATGTCCTACACAGTTCACACACCGGATAACATCATCTGGAGGAGACACGTGGATCAACTGCTGCCAGGAACCAACCTCAGTGATGACTCCTGTCAAGTGACAAACCAAGATCAGCTACTAGAGACCTACCATGACTACGAGCCATCATCTGAACGTCCATTGCAGCAAACTACAAATGTGGAAAGTGCTCCAGACTCACCTGAAACAGCCAGAGTGCCTACTCAGTGTACTGTTGCACCACAGTCTGGGCATACACCATCACAACTCAGAGACAATGTGACTGTAGACTGACCTGTACGTCGTCATTACCCTGCAAGAGAAAGACGACCCCCTGACAGGTTGACTATTTAGTTCAAACTAACCTCCACCATTGGGGCATAATACACCCCAGGGTTAAGTCTAGGAACTGAGGCAATCTTTCCCTAGTTTAAAAAAGGTTTTTCTGAAAAGTTAATATATTTACATTAAAAGGAACCACCAGCTTTCATATGTTCTCATGTTCTGAGCAAGGAACTTAAACGTTAGCTTTCTTACATGGCACATATTGCATTTTTACTTTCTGCTCCAACACTTTGTTTTTGCATTATTTAAACCAAATTGAACATGTTTCATTATTTATTTAAGGCTAAATTGATTTTATTGGTGTATTATATTAAGTTAAAATAAGTGTTCATTCAGTATTGTTGTTATTGTCATTATTACAAATTAAAAAAATTAAAAAATCGTCCGATTAATTGGTATCGGCTTTTTTTGGTCCTCCAATAATCGGTATCGGTATCAGCGTTTAAAAATCATAATCGGTCGACCTCTAGTTCCAACATCTAGTGGATAGACTTCCCAGAAGAGTGGAGGCTGTTATAGCAGCAAAAGGGGGACCAACTCCATATTATTGCCCATGATTTTGGAATGAGATGAATGAAATGTGATGAGATGCTGAGAGATGTTCGACGAGCAGTGTCAACATACTTTTGGTCATGTAGTGTATCTGTAACAGAATTACTGCAATTGCATTGGGTACAATGGAAAAACATAGTAGTCACAAACCACAGTACTGGGTCACCTGTTACTGTCCTCCTTTCCATTGGCATACAGTACAGTTATGTTCAGCTTATAACTGTTTACTTTCTCTTTCTGTGGTCTGGTGGTCAAAGTAAAAGTGTGAAAGCAGTATCTCTTTTCCTCTCTCTTTGCCCCTCTCTCACTCTCTTCTCTCTGTCCAGTTAATGTCACCTCTCCCGGCTCTTACTGACACTTTTCCATGATCCCCTTCTCTTCCCATTTACTATAACCAGCATCCTCACCCACTGAGCACCAACGTCCATGGTTATTGAAAAGTCTTTACGTTTTGGTCAGTCCGCCCTGGCCGTGATTTCGACGTCCACAGGCGTTCATTTTGGGCTAGTTCAGACTGGCCTTGATTTGGCCCTAACATAGATGTCCAGAACCAAATCTGAACCAATCATAGACATCTATTTCACAAGTTTGGACAGCACAGTACAGTAGAGGATAGTTCATTCAGAGCAAATATATAACCAAGCTTTTGGAAAAGGTCACGTGGTTGGATAAAAAACTAAGGGAGATTTTACTGTAATTCTGATACCAAACTTTGCATCTGCACAGTTCTTCGAGTAAATGTGTTTTTGTTAAAATAGTATATATTTGAAATTGTTGTAAGCATAATTCCTTTCCATGGAATTGCCCTGTAGTTCTAGAATAAAGATTCACAATTATTGGACCTGTGGCTGTAGGTCAGGGTGTTGCACACATTCCATTGAGAGCCATAGATGACATCGGAAAAACTAGAAGTGGCTTACTCTCCTTTTCTCCTCTTATTTTTCTGCATAAGATAGATAAAAAAGCAACATGGTGGATCCAATCGTTGATGACTTTTTGTACAACACCCCTCATTTTGACGTCCCCTCAAACGACTTCAAAAGATGGCAGTCTCAGAGTGAAGTATGTAGTGATTGATACAGTGGCTTGAGAAAGTATTCACCCCCTTGGCATTTTTCCTACTTTGTTGCCTTACAACCTGGAATTAAAATTGATTTCTTTGGTGGTTTGTATCATTTGAGTTACATAACATGCCTACCACTTTGAAGATGCAAAATATTTTTTGTGAAACTTATTAAGACAAAAAAAACAGAAAACTTGAGCGTGCATAACTATTCACCCCCTCAATATGAATACTTTGTAGAACCACCTGTTGCAGCAATTACAGCTGCAAGTCTCTTGGGGCATGTCTCTATAAGCTTGGCACATCTAGCCACTGGGATTTTTGCCCATTCTTCAAGGTAAAACTGCTCCAGCTCCTTCAAGTTGGATTGCTTCCGCTGGTGTAAAGCAATCTTTAAGTCATACCACAGATTCTTGATTGGATTGAGGTCTGGGCTTTGACTAGGCCATTCCAAGACATTTAAATGTTTCCCCTTAAACCACTCAAGTGTTGCTTTAGAGGTATGCTTAGGGCCATTGTCCTGCTGGAAGGTGAACCCCCGTCCCAGTCCCAAATCTCTGGAAGACAAACATGAGGCCATCTATCATTCCTTCAATTCTGACCAGTTTCCCAGTCCCTACTGATGAAAAACATCCCCACAGCATGATGCTGCCACCACCATGCTTCACTGTGAGGATGGTGTTCTCTGGGCGATGAGAGGTGTTGGGTTTGTGCCAGACATAGCACTTTCCTTGATAGCCAAAAAGCTCAAGTTTAGTCTCATCTGACCAGAGTACCTTCTTCCATATGTTAAGGGAGTCTCCCACATGCCTTTTTGTGGACACCAAACGTGTTTGCTTTTTTTTTTCTTTAAGCAATGGCTTTTTTCTTGACACTCTTCCGTAAAGCCCAGCTCTGTGGAGTGTATAGCTTAAGGTGGTCCTATGGACAGATAATCCAATCTCCACTGTGGAGCTTTGCAACTCCTTCAGGGTTATCTTTGGTCTCTTTGTTGCCTCTCTGATTAATGCCCTCCTTGCCTGGTTCGTGAGTTTTGGTGGGCAGCCCTGTCTTGGCAGGTTTGTCGTGGTGCCATATTCTTTCATTTTTTTGATAATGGATTTAATGGTGCTCAGTGGGATGTTCAAAGTTTCGGATATTGTTTTATAACCCAACACTGATCTGTACTTCTCCACAACTTTGTCCCTGACCTGTTTGGAGCGCTCCTTGGTCTTCATAGTGCCGCTTGCTTAGTGGTGTTGCAGACTCTGGGCCCTTTCAGAACAGGTGTATATATACTGAGATCATCATGTTACACTTAGAGTGCACACAGGTGGACTTTATTTATCTAATTATGTGACTTTTGAAGGTAATTGGTTGCACCAGATCTTATTTAGGGGCTTCATAGCAAAGGGGTGAATACATATGCACGCACCACTTTTACATTTTAAAAAAAGGTATTATTTGAAACAAGATATTTTTTAAATTTCACTTCACCAATTTGGACTATTTTGTGTATGTCCTTTACATGAAATCCAAATAAAAATCAATTTAAATGAAAGGTTGTAATGCAACAAAATAGGAAAAACTCCAAGGGGGATAGATACTTTTGCAAGGCACTGTAGAGCAGCGGGCAAAATAATTCAGTTTAAGTCGTCAGGCAAGCTGAATGAACGTAGCCTATGGTATCTTTTAATTTATGTTGTGGTGGTGTTCTTCAGATTGTCCTGAATTTCACATGAAGTTTGCAATAGAGAAGGGTTACTACCAGATGCTGGTCTATGAATGGTAATACACAGTATATGTACTATATATATAAAATCTCATCTCACTGTTGTTTGCAAACACAGGTGACTTCATGCTTCAGTTCACAGGTTAGTGTTTCCCCCTGTAATGGTTGAGGTTTCGATTGGAGAGGGAGGGTAGCCCAACTGATCCTAGATCTGTGCCTAACAGCTACTTCTACTCTGTGTGAGTTCTAGCCCCATCTTAGTAAAAATATACAGTCCATCTATAGCTCTCCACAACCCTCTCAGAATTTAAAAAGGTGAATAATTTGTCCACAAATTTGATATACTCCAAACAGTGATTCAATGTTTTGACCATTTGTTCACTCTAGTCTGCGTGTTTTCTGTCCAGTGCCTGAACCAGTGTCATGTGTGTAACCTGCATTAGCTCTTTCATTGAAAACCTCTGTCTACTCTTCTAGTGCCCTCAATATGGCGAACTGTACCAGTAAAACACACTCAGACATCCACTAACCATAACATCACTACAGTATCACATTAGTTACACAGGTTGGTATTACATTACTACTAGCCTGTGTGTCTCATACACGTTTCCTTTATTTACATTATGCCTGGTATGAGCTGACGATATACTTTGTTTGGGGCTTAGATCATTGTAATCATGAAAAATATCCACTGTATGGAAATAGCTGAGTTTCAGTTCACCACTGTCACTGAAGCATCTGATCAATAGAGGTATGACACTCCAATACCACACACCAGATGCTTCCACTGTACAGAAAAGGCTGTTCTTTCATAAGGATAAGGAAAGGAGATCCATAGGTTTCTGAGCATGATCTACAGGGGCAACCTACAATCCATCTCGACAGTAGACACGGGTTACTCTGTCTCTGGACATGCTTTGCCCTTTGCCTTCCTGATCAAACAAATGTAAATTTTGTGCAAGGCTGTCACAGAGTGGTCAGATGGGGTATTTGTTGAGCAGGTTGTCCCGATTTTATTTTGACTCATCTCTGCTCTGAACAGTAGTGTCAAAAGCAAAATGTGACATAACGCATATTTACATCTGGAAAAAACATATTGGCAGACAACACATTCTAGAAGCACTAAATATGTTTCCAGTTGTTTTAGAATAGCCGTCATCGATGGGTGGTCGCCGCAACATTTCTCACTCCACGTCTCCCACGCACAAATGCTTCATGCGAGACGAGCATCAGAAGCATGACAATAGCTAGTCGCTTATTTCTTAGCAAATTTGCCTTTTATAATGTAACTTGCGAAATTACATTACATGCCTACACAATATGATTGTGGGTCGACAGCTAACTTATTTTAGCTTGCAGCATCGTTTAATATATATCATTTTTGTGAAGACAGGACGACAAATGTAACGGGCTGAAAGTAAAATTGGTTGGCGCGACGACACTTCAAACCACAGTAGCAGTCGGCGGTGACAAAAAAACAATGCGTTTATGGAACGCAAACATAACAAGGAAGTGATCTCAGCATGGTTTTAATTTCCTGTTCTTAAATATTCGCACTGTATTTTTATCACCAAAAACGTATACGGCAATTTATAGTTTTTACTTAATTTGCTACTCGGCTTTCTGAACATAGCAAGCTCATTTTCTGTCATGTTTTGGGACTTTTATCGACAGTTCTGGACGGCTCATATTTTAAGCGAGCTATACCAGTAAGGTAAGCTACCAACGTACCGTAACTAACGCTAGCGTAGTTCGCTAGTTACAATACTGTAAACCAGCTAGTTTGGTGACAAAGTGTATGACAGTAAATGCTAGCTAGCTAATTGCAATATGGGTAAATACATCGTTACATCCAATCTCAGCGTTAGGTTAGCTAAATTAGCGTTGGTTAACTACTAACGTTAGCGAAATGGCCATGTTGTAGCCAACAGCTAGCTGTCTGAATTTCAAGCTAGTTAATTTAGTAACTAAAATAAGCTATGTCAACTATCACATTAACACCGTATTTTAGTGATTTGTACGGTATTGTTTTGGTGGACAAACTAAAACACCACTAACATATTGCAAGTGACATCTCACTCTTTTCTCTGTGGGTCCTAGCTGTGTGAGTGCTGTGTCGTTACATAGTCGGATAAACTCTAATCATACATATATATATTTATAAATAATCTTGTCTCTTGGCGGCCGCACTGAGAGCCAGTTGGTCCCTTTTTGACCCCTTTTACACGGTCAGATTGTGAGTAGGGGGTGTGTCCTAGCTGGCCTGGATGAGTCAAGGCAGATTTACTTATCTAAGCCTCTTAGACGCACAAGCATTAGGTAGGCAGTGTTCAGTACACAACCCTATCAGGCCTTCTTGCCCCATAAACCCATTTCCTATGCAGAGAGCAAGCAGTCAGATGTACCACATCAAACCGAGGTACAATTAGTTTTATATTAGATACTCGGTAGATATTGCGATTTCTAATCATTATTACTTATGCAAAGAATACCATTATAATGATACAGTGCATTCAGAAAGTATTCAGACCCCATGACTTATTCCACATTGTTAGGTTAGCCTTATTCTAAAATTTATTCCTCTCAATCTACACACACAATAGCCCATAATGACAAAGTGAACACAAGTTGACATTTTTGCAAATGTATTTAAAATAAACAAATCACATTTACATAAGTATTCAGAACCTTTATTGAAGCACCTTTGGCAGTGATTACAGCTGTATTTGGGGAGTTATTCCCCATTCTACTCTTCAGCTCCTTGAGCTTTGTCAAGTTGTATGGGGAGTGTCGTTGCACAGCTATATTCAGGTCTCTCCAGATGTTCTATCCTGCCTCTAGCTGGGCCACTGAAGGACATTGAGACTTGTCCTGAAGCCACTCCTACGTTGTGTTGGCTGTATGCTTAGGGTTGTCATTTTTTTGGAAGGTGAACCTTCCTGAGGTCCTGAGCGCTCTGGAGCAGGTTTTCATCAGTACTCCATTAATCTTTCCCTTGATCCTGACTAGTCTCCCAGTCACTGCTGCTGAAAAACATCCCAATAGCATGTTGCTGCCACCACACTTCACCGTAGGGATGGTGCCATATTTCCTCCAGACGTGACGCTTGGCATTCAGGCCAAGTAGTTCAATCCTGGTTTCATCAGACCAGAGAACCATGTTTCCCATGCTCAGAGTCCTTTAAGTGCCTTTTGGCAAACTCGAAGCTGGCTGTCATGCCTTTTACTGAGGAGTGGCTTCCATCTGGCCACTCTACCGTAATTGGTGGAGTGTGGCAGAGGTTGTTGTCCTTCTGGAAGGTTCTCCCATCGCCACAGAGTAACTCTGTCAGAGTGACCATTGGGTTATTGGTCCCCTCCCTTCTTCGCTGATTGCTCAGTTTGGTTGGGCGGGCAGCTCTAGGAAGAGTCTTGGTGGTTCCAAAATTCATCCATTTAAGAACGATGGAGGCATTGTGTTCTTGGGGGACCTTCAATGCTGCAGATATTTTTTGGGTACCCTTCCCCAGATCTGTCTCAACACAATCCTGTCTCAGAGCTCTATGGACAATTCCTTCAACCTCATGTTTTTTTCTTTTTTTCTTTGACATGCACTGTCAACTGTGGGACCTTATATAGACAGGTGTGTGCCTTTCCAAATTTACATTTACATTACATTTAAGTCATTTAGCAGACGCTCTTATCCAGAGCGACTTACAAATTGATCATGTCCAATCAATAGAATTTACTACAGGTGGACTCCAATCAAGTTGTAGAAACATGTTAAGGATGATCAATTGAAACAGGATGCACCTGAGCTCAATTTCAAGTCTCATAGCAAAGAGTCTGAATACTTGTAAATAAGGTATTTTTGTTCTTTTTTATTTTTAATACATTTGCAAACATTGCTAAAAAACTTTTTTCACTTTGTCGTTGGGGAGTATTGTTTGTAGATTGATGGAAAAATGTATATATTTAATCAATTTTAGAACAAGGTTGTAACGTAACAAAATGTGGGAAAAGGGAAGTGGTTCAAATGCACTGTATATTCTGAATTGGACAAAAATCCACAGGTTTTTTTTTGCAGGGGGGATGTTTTCTTTTATAATTTATTTTCTTCTGGCTTTCAATTTTCAGTAGCTCTTACACAAAGTGCCATGACTATGAAAATGATATAGTCTGAATCGGGGAAGGATGGACAAAAATACACATCTTTTTGTATTTTATTAGAATTGTATTCGTTTTTTTTCAGCTTTCAATCTTCAATAGCTCTTACACATCGTGCCATGAGTATGAAAATTATATTTTCTGAATTGGGGGAGGATGGACAAAAATCTGCAGGTTTTTTATTTGATTAAGTTTCTTTTAGAATTTGTTTGAAAGCCCCCAATCTTCAGTAACTCTTAGACAAAGCATGCCATGACTATTGAAGTTCTCAATCGGGGAGGATGGACAAATATCAATTTTTTTTGGTTAATTGTAGGATTTGGGTGCTTTCAATCTTCATTAGCTTTTACACAAAGTGTGCCATGACTACAGAATGAGCTCCAAAACATGCTTTATTTATTGATTTTGATTATATAACTGACATTTTTATAATACATTTGTCATGCCTACTAAATAGAATTCAAACAATTGAACCGACGTCGGTCAATTAGTTGTTTAATAATCGAGGGATGAAAAAAAAATCTTCAGTGTAATCACTCAGCTCTAACAGCAGCTCATCTCTGTAATGCACCACCCCTATTACACTCTCCTTTCATGCAAAATTTCAGCAGGTGTAGTTTACTCCACCCAAAAATGATCTATAACAATAAACCTTGGCTACTTTCATGTTCACTTCTTATGAAATTATCTTACCCAAGGTTGTCATCATAGGCCAGTTGTGACACCCGCCATTGTCAGCTTGAAGAGATGCGTGTGCAGGTTGTTTTTACGGACGTGATGTCACGCATTGATACTGACTCAAATGTATTTGATTCAGAATATATAGTTTTCATAGTCATGGCATGCTTTGTATAAGAGCTATTGAAGATTGAATGCCAGAAAATACAAAAATTTAAGGCAGGAAAACAACAGGCCTTATTTAAATTAAGATTCTAAAATGGTGTCTGGCCCAATCTCAGTATAATATTGTTTAGGGGAAGGAGCACATATGTAGGGCTTAATAGCTTTGATGTTTAGGTTGTTTTTGATTCATTTAGTTTAATTGTCTTGTTTAGCATTCATAATCAACCAACCAAAATCAGTTTTTAGCTTTACTAGCCTATTCACCTTTTTGTCATTTTAAAAACTAATGCTGTTCCTCAGTTTGAAAACAACCCAAGTCCTGTTTATAGCCCTATCCTTGTGGTATTTAAATATCTGAAGAGACAGGATAGATGTGGGCTCCACCTAGCCATTTCATGGGCCTGGACTGGAGTAGAATCCACCTTATTTCCTCCATACGCCAGGCTCATACAGTAGAGCTCTCCTCTGAGCCCCTCTGTGTTTGTTCTCTCACTGCCGAGTTCACAGCCGAGTTAAACAGAACGAAGCTCCCTGCTCCTTTGTTGTTGTCCATGAAGTGGTGCGTGATGGGGTTATTCAGAGTTGTATGAAAGGCTGCTTTACTGCTGCACCCCCTCTAGTTCCCCTTTAGAGAAGTCCAAACAACACTAATGTCCCCTGCAGCTTTACAATTCAGAAATATAACGTGTCTGTCTCTCTCAAAGCCTTATGAATGAATGTACAGCATTTCTAGAGAACAGGTGAAAAGGTGTTTAAAACATGTTTTCTTCATGACTGATGACATTCAAGATGATATGCCTGACCAAGGAGCTGGGCTGTGCAGAATCACTGATCATCAAATCACCTTGAATTCCAAACAGTAACTCATTATTAGGTGATCAAGATTAGCAAATGCTGCAACTGACATTAACATCTGATAGCCTTGGTGCCAGACTTTTTGTTGTTGTTGCTTTTGCGTTGTTGAGTGCAGAAAAGGGCAGATACTCCAGGCTTGTTGACTGAGGCTGTAGATTCTGAATGGGGAACTTTACAAGGCTATAAGTAGGAGCAGTTCACCAGTTTGATAAGGATGTTTCAAGCGTTATGGACATAACAATTGCATGCAAAATCACAACTTTAATGTCTCACAGAATGAACAAACAAAATATAGGCTAAATTAAACGTGTGTCTATGGTAGCCCGTGGGGGGAGTATGTACCCCAAAAAGCAGACTTTTCTTCCCCCAATGGTGGCATGTTGAAGAAATAAAGAAAATAAGTAGCGTTATGGATGTTTCATGACATAAACAAGCTTTTTGGGGAGATTGAACATATAAGCAAAAGTCTAAGGTGTAAAGTCTAAAGTGCATTTGGAAAATATTCAGACCCCTTGACTTTTTTGAACATTTTGTTATGTTAGTCTTATTCTAAAATGTATTAAATCGTGTGTCCCCCTCAATCTACACACAATACCCCATAATGAGGCAAACACTGGTTTTTAGAAATGTTGTAAATATTACATTTACATAAGCATTCAGACCCTTTACTAAGTACCTTGTGAAACACCTTTGGCAGCGATTACAGCCTTGATTATTTTTGGGTATGACGCTACAAGCCTTTTAAAAACCAAATTAAAATCCATTTTAGAATAAGGCTGTAACATAACAAAATGTGGAAAAAGGGAAGGGGTCTAAATACTTTCCGAATGCACTGGAAGTCTCATATCAAAACAGCTATCTATTTAGCTAAACACAAAAATGTATATCTTTTGATATTGTAATTTCCATTTTTACTTTAGAAAGGTACAATGACCGTTATGAATGTTTGTCTGAATTAGACATTCAAATCTTAAAGATTTCTTGATCAGAATCTGTCAACGCATTTGGAATGTTTTAAAAATGTCAGCAAAAGGCATAGTGTTTTAGGATTGCGTAATTACCTGAGTAGGGGCGGCAGTGTTAGTGTTGGACTAGTAACCGAAAGGTTGCTAGATTGAATCCCCGAGCTGACAAGGTAAAAATCTGTCGTTCTGCCCCTGAACAAGGCAGTTAACCGATTGTTCCTAGGCCGTCATTGTAAATAAGAATGTGTTCTTAACTGACTTGCCTAGTTAAATAAAGGTTACATAAAAACAGTGTATACAAGACCAGGTACCACACTCTAAAATGTATTTTTCTCTCTCGCTCTTCATAAATATCAGCCCCTACCAGTTGAATGTCGACACAAAAATATAATGTTTTGGGGTAATTACAATTTTTCTGAAACATTGTAACAAAATATGCAAATGAGACCATATGTATGTGCCTATACTGCCAATCTACTTTTCTGGATACTGGATGAAGGCAGTATATTTTGGAGGGCTTTCATTTGAAACTATTCACATATTATCTAAAAAAAAAACGGTACTGCCATGTATGAGAAATGCATTTCAGCATATATTCAAGATATTCTTAGCTTGAACCCAACTTTCAAGATATCAACAATTGCTTCAGTAAAAGTCTAAGGGATACATCTCAGAACAAGCACACAAAATCTGGTGAATGCACAAGTCTGTGAAGCTACGATTTGATAAATCAATATCCATCACATTCATAACTTATCAATGTTACGGATATCATCATGCTGAAAAGAAAGGACCCATTTGTTGACCATATAAAATCTTAATGAAAGTTAGCTTTACAGAGAAAGTTGAAATAATCCGATGTATGGTTTACAATACAAAAACGTTATGGATTATACATTGCCTGTCCCAGTCACTCCCCCTATATTCATAAGACTATTAAACATACAAACAAAACTCAAGACACTCAATTTGCTCTGTATTGCTTCATTAACATCTCATCTTCCTCATTAACATTGGGGACAGGTGTGAGTGGAAAAACAAGCTCTGTGAGCCCTTTCTAATTGCAATGAAATATGAATGACTAAAAGCCTTAGAGAGTTGGCCTCCTACACTGTAATATAAAATAAATCATGCAATTCCTGCTTTAATTGGTCAAATAAAGCCTGAACTCCAACATATAGACATGAATGATCATTTGGAATGTGGTTTAATTTGTAAATGTAACTTTATTTTTACATGCTCAGGTTGACTTTAACATGGAATCACCAATAACTGCCTTTTGGTGACACTGCATGTCTGGTCTGTCATCTTCATCCCCTTTCTCTCTCTCTGTAGTGGGGAGCATGGACAGCTCTGTGACCCTGTGGCAGTTCCTTCTACAGCTCCTATTGGACCCCACCAATGATCAGCTGATCTGCTGGACCAATGAGGAGGGCGAGTTCAAGCTGCTGCAGGCAGAGGAGGTGGCCAAACTGTGGGGCACCCGGAAGAACAAACCCAGCATGAACTACGACAAGCTCAGCAGAGCCCTAAGATACTACTACGACAAGGTACGCACACATGCATGCATAGGCTTTATACATTATTTTTCCAAATTCCATTTAGTTTTCACAAATTCTGTTCTCCTTTTTTGTTTTTCAAGGATTCTGATTTGTCTAAAATGTTTTCAGGTTTTTGCTCTCAATATCACAGTTTTTAGTAGAAAAAAATCAATTGGATGTTCTAAGTCCACAACAATGCTTTAACCACATAAGCAGACCACTTTTGAGGTCTGGGAAAAATCCAAGATTCAAGTGCACACCAGCAAGTGCACACAGTGTCCTTGGCTTACTTGGTAGAGCATGGTACTTGCAACACCAGGGTTGTTAGTTTGATCCCCATGGGGGACCAGTATGAAAATGTATGAACTCACTACTGTAAGTCACTCTGGATAAGAGTGTCTGCTAAATGACAAAAATGTAAGAGCCTTGTTTGGTTAGCGCTGTTTTATGTAGTGCACATGTGATTGCATAGTTTGCTAAACAAATACCCTCTGGAATGATGACAATAATCATGATATCATTCTGCCAGGCTACTTTGTAGTTAACATTTAATTGCAAAGGTTTTTTGGAAAGCCTTCCCATCTACCAGAATACACAAACGAGCACACAGACGGGATTCACACGTTACCTCTTCAGAAAGTTGAAGGAAAATAAGAATCACTGATGCATTTTGTTCATGTCCTATGACAATCTTGGGCAAGTCGATACATTTTCAAACAAGTTCATTTTTTTATATTGTTGAATCCTGTTTTAATGTCTGGATTCCGTGATCTCGTCCACGTTCTCCGCATCACAGATTTTAGAGGGTCCTACACACACACACACACACACACACACACACACACACACACACACACACACACACACACACACACACACACACACACACACACACACACACACACACACAGCATGAATTACAACAAACTCAGCAGAATACTGCACATAGCCCATCTATAATTTAGGCCAAACAGCTAACTCTTCCCCTAATGTATTTATTTTGCTCCTTTGCACCTCATTATTTCTATCTCTACTTTGCACATTCTTCCAATGCAAATCTACCATTCCAGTGTTTTACTTGCTATATTGCATTTACATGGCCTTCTTTTTTTTGTTTTGCCTTTACCTCCCTTATCTCACCTCATTTGCTCACATTGTATATAGACTTATTTTTCTACTGTATTATTGACTGTATGTTTGTTTTACTCCATGTGTGTTGTTATGTGTCGAACTGCTATGCTTTATCTTGGCCAGGTCGCAATTGTAAATGAGAATTTGTTCTCAACTTGCCTACCTGGTTAAATAAAGTTGAAATAAAATGTTTAAAAAAAATACTATGACAAGGTACATACACTCAAACTTACACTCCCACACAATGCATTAACTTTGACAAGGGGCCCCTTGATGAGACCTGTTGAAAATGAGTGCAGGGTTTGGTTTAATGCTGAGCTGGGTAGAGCTATGGGCAAGGAAGTTTCTGTTTTGCCATCCTGTGATGTCACCACACCACCCAGAGTACTGCTGGGTTCCCTCACAGTACTGCTGGGTTCCCCCAGAGTACAGCTGGGTTCATGTGTCGCTGTTTGTCTCGTCCACTCTTCCTGTGGCTTGGCCTAAAGACAGCCTGCCTCTGTCAGTGGGTGGGGTGGTGAGCTGTATTTAGCTTGGTACAGACAGGAAGAATGGAACTGTCCCACACAGTGGTTACTCTGTGGGTTGTTTTTGGAAGAGAGAGAGAGGGGGAGGGGAGGAAAGAGAGAGTAGAGTGTGTCTTCTGTACATATTTTTTACCACATAGCGTAACATTTCTTGCTCTCCCCTACTCTCTCTTCTAGAACATCATTAAGAAGGTGAACGGGCAGAAGTTTGTGTACCGTTTCGTCTCCTACCCAGACATCCTGAAAGGGGATGCCTCTGCTCGGCCGGAAGGGGAGGGGGGTGTAGGATGTAGCCTGCCCCTGTCCGAGAGGGGCGACAACAACTCCCGAGATGGTGAAGGTGGGGACAGGGGTGGAGGTATGACAATGACACAGGGGTCCAGTACTAAGCCATCCAACCGTAATGACTACATCCACTCTGGCCTGTACACCTCCTTCACCCTCACCTCGCTGCAAAATGGACGCCAGCTCTTCAAGTCCATTAAGATGGAGAACCCTGCAGACAAGATGGCCGACAGGAAGTCCAATACCCAGGCTCAAGATCCGCCCTCTCAGCAGCCATTGCTGTCGCCGTCAGTTATCAAGTTCGGGACCACCCCTCCCAAGAGAAGCCCTCTGATTTCAATAGAAACACCTAATCCGCCATTGTGCCCTCCCATGGGCGATGTCGTGATGACACACTCTGTCCTCCTGCCTCAGGCTGTGTGTGCGTTTGAGCAAGCCAAGCCCATGGAATCCTCAAGTCTTCGAATCCTGAATAGTTTCAGCCTATCAGAGTTGCCCACTCGGAGCCCCTCCCCCAGCATGGTGCCTGACTCCACCCAGGAGCTAGTAATCGACAGCGACATCGAGTCCATCTCCTCCCAGCCCACAGAGACGCAGATACAGGGGGTAAGGAAAACACACACGCGCACACACAACCTACTGCGACATGGAGACCATCTCCGTCCAGTCCACAGACTCGCAGATTACTAAACATGAAGATGGATTTAGCATTCATGTTTTTACTTTCTGTGATTCAACTGCCCCCCTCTCAGGTGCAGAGTTTTTGCCAAGTGTCAGGTGGTGAGGTGTGTGTAGAGAACAGGGACAAGGGAGGGAATAGGGAGATGAGTTTATCTCCGTTGTGTGTGAGTGGCCATATCACAGGGGGCAAGGCCCGCAAGCCCCCTAAAGTCCTGGAGCTGTCCACTCCTACACTGGTGGTCACCACCTCTGACCTACCACCTATGAACCTCTACAGCCCCTCCCTTCCCACCGCCTCTCTCACACCTGCATTGCTACAGGTGAGACACACACACACATTCATTTCTATGCAATCTTATACACTCCACACTCCAAATTATTTTTTGAGACGTGTTCTTGATTAGGAGAAGATACATTTACAATTAGGGACAAGGCTAAGTGAAATGTCAACACATTTCATTGCTAGTTTTCCCCCAGCAGATGGCAGCAATTTTGTAGTTTTATTGAACACCCATTCTACCAGTCTGAACAGAGTTACCATGACAATGAGATGTTGACGTTTGACCACGTGACAATGTGTTCCTGTTGTGATCTTAAGATTAGATCAGCAGGACCTGACAATGGTCTCATTATTCTCTCAGATTCTACCTCTATGGTTTAACGTCTATGTTAATGTGGTCATGAGACAGTGCTGTTTGAACCAGCCCCAGGCCAGCTTCTCCTCTGGGTTGACTTTTCCTTGGGCTGCTGCGAAACCCTCAGCCTCCATTATGGATACAGAAGAGCACATCTTTTCTCTTGTGGTCTTTATCAAGTCTGCACAACTACTTGCACTTAAAGCTGGAATTCTAGTTTTGAGAACAATTTTGTGCCATAATTTGAGATCTTCCCAAATGACTACTTATGTGTCCAAATCTATTGCTGACAATCTCCTTTTTGTGTGTGTGTATGTGTGTGTGTGTGTGTGTGTGTGTGTGTGTGTATTTACAGACACCCACTCTGTTGCTGACCCCCAGTCCCCTTCTGTCTAACATCCACTTCTGGAGCACGCTCAGCCCGGTGGCTCCCCTCAGCCCTGCCACCCGGCGCCAGCAGGGCACACACACCCTGTTCCAGGTCAGAACACACCCCCACTCTCATCACTCTATCCTCACTCATCCCTCTCTCAGGGATCCCTCCAATCTCCACTGCACTTCAGTCTCTCTTATCCCTCTTTCAATCCTTGTCCTCTCTGTCAGTTTGATATGCATACTAGTGTGCTTCGAGCATGGAACGGTAATCAGAGTACGAGTCCAAATCAAAGTATATGAAACGGAACATGGATGGTTGTTCGCAGATGCATACTTTGTTTGTACATATTTCTCAGTATTAATCGATTCAAGCTTCAATTGAAATATTCCCAGGATTGTTGGTGTAATATGACGAGCCAAGTAAAAAAAAAGTATTTAGTCAGTCACCAATTGTGCAAGTTCTCCCACTTAAAAAGATGAGGCCTGTCATTTTCATCATAGGTACACTTCAACTATGACAGACAAAATGAGAAAAAAAATCCAGAAAATCACATTTTAGGATTTTTAATGAATTTATTTGCAAATTATGGTGGAAAATAAGTATTTGGTCACCTACAAACAAGCAAGATTTCTGGCTCTCACAGAAAGAGGCTCCTCTGTCCTCCACTCGTTACCTGTATTAATGGCACCTGTTATCAGTATAAAAGACACCTGTCCATAAATTACAGGCCTCTCTCATATTTTTAAGTGGGAGAACTTGCACAATTGGTGGCTGACAAAATACTTTTTTGCCCCACTGTAGGTGGCTCATAATTATGAAGTTACATGCTTGCATTTACTTTGTAGTTGTTTTGCCTGTATTGGTTAAAGGTAATGCAATGGCATGGGAGTGCTTCTCAAAATGTAAATTTTTATGCATTCTCCACACTCTAGCATCCTCTGAGAACGAACTCTGAGCGTGGAGCACGGTAGTATGCATATTGAGAAACACCCTGTGTTTACTCCTTACTGTGTCGTCTGTTTCTGTCCTCTATTATATGGACCCAAATTCTGCTCTTTATGACCCATTTGAAGCAGTTCTGTGTTCTCATGTGTTCTCTTATGTGTTCTCTTCCAGTTCCCCTCGGTGCTCACCCCTCATTTCCATATCCCCACACACAGCCTCGATGGGACCAACACCCCTGGACCCCTCACCCCAGACCCTCATAAGACATAAGAGACCTTATCCTTGGAACCTGTGCAGCCCCCAGACAATGAGGCCCTACTTCAGCTCCCCCCACACCCCCCAAACAGACACAAGACACGGTGGTTCACAACTCCCCTAAAGAGGGCGTAGCCAGACTTTTTAGGAATTGCCAAAGTAATGGGTGCTGCAAAGTTCATGGATGCTGAGCAGTCACAAATGTGCATCTCTACCTGGAACAGGCAATTGTGTCTCTGTTCTTGAGACCAATGGTATTACAGATTTTTTCTTATGTGAACCTTCATATTATTTCCTTCTATTCTGTTTGATGCTGTGTTGTCAATTCCAATGCAGTTTTTTAGATGTTTTCATGGGTAATGTTCCTGCTATTTGTTGTAGGTTTTAAACCAGGGGTCTACAACAGTTCAATCACGAGATACCAGTAACGCGCAATTTTCACGTGTTTCACTGCAAACTGTCATAAACAAATCTCACAAGTATCGGACACCGCAAGCTCCCAGCTACTATCTAACCAACGCAACATTGACATTATCCCCCAGGTTAGCCACTATTGGCTTAAAAAGGCAAAAATAGCACTACAGAACCATCGCTAGACCGGTACATTAGACGGCATACGAGATGCGCAATTAAATATTAAAGGGGAATTTCACTCAAATCTAAATGTTCGTTCTTTTTATGCATTGACATTGATTCAGACCATCCAGTTTGGTTGTTTCTCTGTGAACAATTGTAATTTGAGAGTCAAACTAAAAAATCTAAAACCAGGAAAAATAAAACTGAGAGAACAGAATTTGGGAAAATATTAAACCAAATTTGGAGATTTTTATTTTATTTTTGTAGGGCCCTCCTTAGTTTTTTATTAACCATTATTTTACCAGGTATATTGACAGAAAATAGTGCACTACTTTCTCTTGTACACAAAGGATCCAGAGAGGAGAATAATGTATATATTTGAAAGCTAGAAAATAATTTGTAGCTCGTGACATGTTACATTTGTTAAAAGTTGGAAACCACCTCAGATGGGAAATGCTTCAACTGGCCTCACACTTGGTGTTGGCAAGCAGAAACTGTTGCCATAACAGATTAAGTCCTTACTGTAACGCCCTCACATCAGAACAAAACCAAAACACCTCACACCCACCATTTATACCAGAGACAAATGGGCATATGTGACCTATGGGTTGGTAATGCTTGAATTTGTGTGAAAAAGCCCCTATACCTCTAGGTACATTTATGAGAAGCCATAACCATTACCTTTGTCCCAACCTTAAACCTGGCCTTAACCATATTCCTAACCTACAAAGGAAATCTAAACCAACCTGTGGCCTCAGGGTAGTACAATGGACCATTATTATCACCTCCTTTGACAAATAGCCACGAACCTTGTGGAGATTGAGCAAATAATGATCCTCACCCTAAACTAAACCTAAGGCTATGCACTTCTGTTGATATAAAGCCATAAGAAAAACATTAAATGTGTGAAGCAAAATCACATCTTGATTCCGAATATAGAATTGATAAGTGAGGAGTACTTTCGCTGGCGCTAGTGTTGGATGGCATATTGTCACTAACCCACAGCATTGCTCCATAAGACTCAGCCATCTTATGTGGTGCCTTAACCCCCAAGCCAAACATGAAGAGGAGGAACAACCATCCCTCCTCTCCACCCTATCCTACTCCCTCTGCCCTGGTCTCCAGTGCCTATACGCTCTCCCTGGGAGCAAACCTCAGCTTCTACAGAACACTAACAGTATTTGGTTTATAACGTGAATTGATAAAGTAAAAGACTACATAATGTAAGTATTATAGATTTCTACCGGTCCTTACTCGTCTAAAGTCGTCTCTCCTATGTGTTTCCTCTCCCAGGTGTGGGTAAAATGACCCGTGTGTAAAAACGGCCCTTGCCATGACATGGCCAGTGAATAGCCTGGATGGTGCCAGTCTGTTTCTGCATTGCAAACATGTCACCTTGTCAAGACTGTTTAGAAAATGGCAATGATGTGGCACGGTTCAAGGCAGAAGCAAGCTGTCAGAATACCCACACAGGGTGTTCAAAGCCTGTCACAATAGTGTTTCTTTTACTTATTCTCATGACATAATATTTACATTTTGGTGTATATGATTCATGTTTTAGAACAGGTTTGCATAGGTATTATGATTTTAATGAGTCATCTTAAGTATGAAATATCGTCACCCACATTTGCAAGTCCTGTGAATGAGGAACATGAGCTTTTAATGTACCACAAATCATTTCTAGGGAGATTCTGCTAAACGTGATTTTGCACGAGCTAAAACATGTACACATGTACACATGTACACATGTATACATGTATATGATTTATCAATACCTTCAAACCTGTCTTAATCCCCCTCTTCTTTCCCTCTCTTTGTGTCTTATCTGCTTATGAGGTGTCAGATACTATTTTCTCTGTCATATGATTGTGATGAACTTCAGCTGACATGTATTTTCAATGAATTCCGTCTCCCTATCACCCTAACAATCTGAATTGTAATCTGTGGTTTTGTTACATGACCAGATGTGAGGCTCCATGCTGTCCTGTAGTCTGTTTTTAATGGTGAGGTCTTTGGTTTTTACACCGTTTTCTATACTCATTGTTGTACTAATGGCATTGACTATTTGAGCATCGAAGCCTTAAGGAGTGAAACTTAAATCCATGTCTTTGTTAAGTATTTTGATATTGTTAATATTGTCTGTGTAGGTGTGTGTCTTAATGTTGGCATTTAGAACAATGGGGTGCCTGTAGTATGAGATTTTACAGCATCGCTTTTCTGTGTTTCAAATTATACTTCTTTCAAAAAGCTATATTGATCTAATTATAGCTGTAAATGAATATTGTGTACATTTCTATTTCCCAATCAACAGAAAAACTATGCACAAAGTACTTTATAATGCAATTCTAAGGATTAAATCTTAAATGTTTATTCTAAGGAAGTGTGTCTAAGAGGCATAACTTTAAATGAAGCAGAGTCCCTATGTTTAGTTTGGCCTTATAACAGACGTGTATTACCTCTAAACTAAAGAGTTGGATTTATTAACTTGAAACAGTTCTATATTCATAACTATAGTTCTGATAAAGACAACCTCTGAATATGTAGGCATATTAATGATTTTGATTCATGTTTCATTCATTAGACCCTGTTGCACAAAACATTACACCTAGTGCATATTTCAGAAAAATGTGTATTTTACATTAAACCCCCTAGAGTCGATTGATGCACCTGTTCGTCAATCTAAGTTACATGACAAAAAAAAAAGTCAAAATCTGTCAAGCTAGATAGAGTTTTGTTGCATTGGACACGTCTCAATCCACCACATCCCCCAGTGTGACACATCCACATCTGAGGTGAAACGTGGCAGAGCTAGACCGGTGTTTGTCAGACCATGAGACATCCCGAAAATCGGTCTTCTCACATAAACGTCTAGTGTCTGAAGGGTTTGACCTACACTGTGGAAAGGGAAGATTCTCACGAACACGATGGTGTTCTCTGTTTTGCTCTAGGACCCCCACAAGTGTCACGGGACTCATCTGAAGGTAACCTGTACCTGTATAAAAAAAATGTATTACGGTAGTTTTGTGCCTACCCCAAAAAGGGGTTAAATAAATAAAAATATTTATTTCCTGAGTTTTTAAAATATTTCCTAGATTTAAGACGGGACACTTCAAAGCCTTGTTTCTTATAATGTATTTTGTTCACTGTCCCTTTTACCATTTTATGAATGTTATTCAATGCGTTTCTATGTGCTTTAGTAGTAACGGCCGAAATCAATATTTTATCAGAATAAAAACATTTATTAAAAAAAAAATTGATACCTTAAGGTGTCCTAAAATTTAAAAGGAAAATGATCCATAGTATGACCATTTTAAAACAACTCCATATGTCAGCTTAGCACCCTCCCTCCCCCAACACCTTTGACTAAAGAATTTAACCACTTTTCCTTGAATCACAATTCAATTATTAAACCGGTACTTTCAGTTTAAAATCGTTTATTGGCTCACCCGTAACATATTTTTTAAAAATCCCAATCAAAAGCTGTCAGTTTAAGCTAAAGATATATATTTTTTGTATGGGCTGCGTCTCAATCCACCTCCTCCGCCTGTCGTGCTTCCGCATCTGCGGTGGAAAGTGTTTGTCAGACAAATTTATGTTGTGTCTGAACAGTTTGGCCTACACACTGTTGACTCTATGGAAAGGGGAGACTCACAAATATCATTATGTTCTGCTCTAGGGCCCCCACGAGTGTCATGAGAATCTAGAATCTGAAGGCAGCCCATACAAACAAATGGAGGTATTGTGCCAACAAGGTAAGGGGTTAAATGTGTGTAAAAAAAAAAAATATTTCCTGACCTTTCTTATACACAAGCTTGGCACACCTGTATTTGGGAAGTTTCTCACATTCTTCTCTGCAGATCCTCTCAAGCGTTGTCAGGTTGGATGGGGAGTGTTGCTGCACAGCTATTTTCAGGTCTCTCCAACGCTGTTAGATAGGGTTCAAGTCTGGGCTCTGGCTGGGCCACTCAAGAACATTCAGCCACTCCTGCTTTGTCTTGGCTGTGTGCTTAGGGTTGTTGTCCTGTTGTAAAGTTAACCATCACCCCACTCTGAGGTCCTGAGTACTCTGGAGCAGGTTTTCATCAAGGATCTCTGTACTTTGCTCTGTTCATCTTTGCCTCGATCCTGACTAATCTCCCAGTCCCTGCCTGTGAAAAACATCCCCACAGCATGATGCTGCCATCACCATAGTTCACAGTAGGGATGGTGCCAGGTTTCCTCCAGACATGACACTTGGCATTCAGGCCAAACAGTTCAATCTTGGTTTCATCAGACCAGAGAATCTTGTTTCTCATGGTTTGAGAGTCCTTTAGGTGCCTTTTGGATAATTCCAGGCTAGTTGTCATGTGCCTTTTACTGACGAATGTCTTCCGATTGGTGGAGTGCTACAGAGATGCTTGTCCTTCTGGAAGGTTCTCCCCATCTCTACAGAGGAAATCTAGAGCTCTGTCAGAGTGACCATTGTGTTCTTGATCACCTCCCTGACCAAGGCCCTTCTCCCCCGATTGCTCAGTTTGGCCGGGCGGCCAGCTCTAGGAAGAGTCTTGGTAGTTCCAAACTTCTTCCATTTAATAATGATGGAGGCCACTGTGTTCTTGGGGACCTTCAATGCTGCAGACATTTTTGTGCCTCGACACAATGCTGTCTTGGAGCTCTACAGACCATTCCTTTGACCTCACGGCTTGGTTTTTGCTCTGACATGCATTGTCAACTGTAGGACCTTATATAGACAGGTATGTGCCTTTCCAAATCATGTCCAATCGATCCAAATTGAATTTACCACAGGTGGACTCCAATCAAGTTGTAGAAACATCTCACGGATGATCAATGAAAACAGGATGCACCTGAGCTCAATTTCAAGTCTCATAGCAAAGGGTCTAAATACTTATGTAAATAAGGTATTTCTGTTCTTTATTGTTTATACATTTGCCAACATTTTAAAAAACTATTTTCACTTTGTCATTTTGGGGTATTGTGTGTAAATTGCAGAGTTTATTTTATCCATTTTAAAATAAGGCTGTAGTAACAAAATGAGGAAAAGGTCATTGGGTCTGAATACTTTCCAAATGCACTTTATATGGATATCAAAACGTCATGCCCGAGTAAGCCTACACGAAAGTGTTTCGAAATGAGAAAAAAGTTGTTTGAAAAACAGTTGGAACCATTTTCCTGTTTGACTGCTAGGTTTTTATGGCTATTATGACACCTCTACTGTGGGGCTCTATTATGTGACTTGTTAAGCAAATCTTTACTCCTGAACTTATTGCCATAACAAGGGGGTTGAATACTTATTTGAGCTTTTCAGTTTGAATTAATTTGTAAATAGTTTGAAAAACAGTGTGTGTAGGCCAGTGACAACAAATCTCAATTTAATCAATTTAAATTTCAGGCTAACACAACAAAATGTGGGAGAAGGGTGACGTGTCTAAGCTGGGTTATCACTAGACCAAGGGCTCTGCATGACTTGCATTAATTATTATTAAGGGTATGTTTTGGAACTAGCTGGCCGACTGGCCGGACCTATTTTGCCGGCCGGACCTGCCTGGCTGGTCAATTAGTAGGTCAGGCCAGCAAGATAGGTCCAGCCAGTTGGCCAGCTAGGTCTGCCAGATAAGTCCAGCCAGGTAGGTCCAGCTGGCCAGCCAGCGAGCTAGGTAGGTTGGTCGGGCCAAGTAGGTCCGACCAGCCAGGTTGGCCAGGTAGGTCTGGCTAGTCAGATAGTAAGGTCATGCTGGCCGGGCAGCCAGGTAGGTCTGGCTAGTCAGATACTAAGGTCATGCTGGCCGGGCAGCCAGGTAGGTCTGGCTAGTCAGATAGTAAGGTCATGCTGGCCGGGCAGCCAGGTAGGTCTGGCTAGTCAGATAGTAAGGTCATGCTGGCCGGGCAGCCAGGTAGGTCTGGCTAGTCAGATAGTAAGGTCATGCTGGCCGGGCAGCCAGGTAGGTCTGGCTAGTCAGATACTAAGGTCATGCTGGCCGGGCAGCCAGGTAGGTCTGTCTAGTCAGATAGTAAGGTCATGCTGGCCGGGCAGCCAGGTAGGTCTGGCTAGTCAGATAGTAAGGTCATGCTGGCCGGGCAGCCAGGTAGGTCTGGCTAGTCAGATAGTAAGGTCATGCTGGCCGGGCAGCCAGGTAGGTCTGGCTAGTCAGATAGTAAGGTCATGCAGGCCGGGCAGCCAGGTAGGTCTGGCTAGTCAGATAGTAAGGTCATGCTGGCCGGGCAGCCAGGTAGGTCTGGCTAGTCAG
This sequence comes from Oncorhynchus keta, assembly GCF_023373465.1. Taxonomy (NCBI): domain Eukaryota; kingdom Metazoa; phylum Chordata; class Actinopteri; order Salmoniformes; family Salmonidae; genus Oncorhynchus; species Oncorhynchus keta. The sequence continues at coordinate 21,741,398 of NC_068441.1, read as the reverse complement.
ATAGTAAGGTCATGCTGGCCGGGCAGCCAGGTAGGTCTGGCTAGTCAGATAGTAAGGTCATGCAGGCCGGGCAGCCAGGTAGGTCTGGCTAGTCAGATAGTAAGGTCATGCTGGCCGGGCAGCCAGGTAGGTAGGTTCCAAGTGGGTGGGCATGGCTGCACCTGCCCAGCCACGTGAAATCCACAGAATAGCTCCTAATGAATTAATTTCAACTGACTCATGTCCTTCTGTGAACTGTAACTCAGTAGAATCTTTGCAATTGTTGCATGTTGCATTTATATTTTTGTTCACTATATCAGAATATACACTATAACAATTATCCGACCATGTAAAATCCTAATTCAGCCTACACAGATATTGCACATTTCATTAAAAAACAGACATGCTTGAGAGTAGCACAATCACCAGATGGTGTCGCAAAGTATTGGAAAAGTAGTATGGGTTGCACCTCCATCACGTCATTGCAATTGTTATCAACACAGGCACATTGATGTCCAAAAGTAGAAAGGGAGCTGATAACTGTTTCGCCCAGTGATGTAGTCGAGTCACTAAACCTCGAGTCCGAAATCGAGTTCCAAGTCCCCTGTGTCCAAGTCCAAGTAAGAGTCAACAATTATCGAGTCACATGTCCATGGCTGAAGTCCCCGTGCTCAAGTCCTGGTCCAAGTACTGAAGTCTGAGTCGTTGGGTCCACATTAACTCACCGTTTTCTCAGAGGAAAAGAGGGAGACTTGGCTAGTTCATTGGTTACAGAACCTCGCTATGACAAGCGGTGGGGAAACTACACAGGCGACAAGCGATAGAGACTACACATTTTTAAACGTTTCTACACTCAAGAGACAGAGACATAGCTAGACTGTTGTTTTACTCTTAAACTTAATGCTATTGTTTTTCATTTCGTAAAACAGCTTGTGTTTCATAACCAGGCTGCTGGTGACTGTTTAGCTACAGGTGAAGCAAGAGAGTCGCCTAAGTGATGTGTATAATAGGAGGCAGAGCCTGTCTGCTCACGCTCATCGCTTGCTCCCCAGCAGCTCACAAGCTGATATGGGCTGTGTGTGCCGGGTCCTTCCCACTGCTGAACGGAACTGTGTTGCGCATCTGTGCTGCAAATAATAATTGTGCTTATCACTGGAAAGCTCTCAATCTCTCCAAAAACTATTGTCCTGTCCACTCAGTAGTCAGATTTTAGTCACAGATAATTTAGTCTCCTCCTGTTTAAGTCAAATGAAAGGGTTTTCTGGGTTTATTTAGTCAGTTATAACCTCCTCAATTGCAGCTGAAAAATAGGTGTTTGACATTTTTGTCACTATGTTTACAAAATGAACACTGCCCATAGATCTGGGAATAGTCATATGACACACCATCATCCTGGGCATGGGGCTGCCACACAACACTGACAAATAAGGGAAAAAAAACATTGTTACAAACAAAGGTACATAATCCATAAATGTGTTAACACTGGACATTTTACACATGCAGCACAGCTGGAAAACTGCAGCTCGCAGTTACCGCTTATTTTGCTCTGGGATAGACAAGAGGTGGGGGAGAGGTTGAGGGTAGGAGAAAGAGGTTGAAGGTGGCGTGGGAACGAAGCAGCGAGTAGGGTGTGGGAGTGGAGAAAGAGGTTGAAGGTGGTGTGGGAGCGAAGCAGCGAGTAGGGTGTGGGAGTGGAGAAAGAGTGGACGAACTTGGGAGTAAGGGAGCAGTAGAGGGTAGGATGGGGAGAGTGGTTTAAACGGTGGAGTGGTGATGGGATTGGGCATACCTACTAAATGTATCAAATCATACTACATAGCTGAAATGCGAGACTGTCAGTCGGACGGACGGACGGATACTGAGGGAGAGAAAGAGAGAAGAGGAAATACAGGGTTTTGAATGAAACACATGGACCATGACTAAAGAATATCAATCAAATGTATTTATAAATCCCTTATTACACCAGCCGATGTCTCAAAGTGCTATACAGAAACCCAGCTTAAAACCCCAAACAACAAGCAATGCAGCTGTAGAAGCACGGTGGCTTGGAAAAACTTAATAGAAAGGACGGAACCTAGGAAGAAACCTAGAGAGGAACCAGGCTCTGAGGGGTGGCCAGTCCTCTTCTGGCTGTGCCAGGTTGAGATAACAGTACATGGCCAAGATGTTCAAACATTCTTAGATGACCAGCAGGGTCAAATAATAATAATCACAGTGGTTGTAGAGGGTGCAACAGGTCAGCACCTCAGGAGTAAATGTCAGTTGGCTTTTCATAGCTGATCATTCAGAGTAAGAGACGGCAGGTGCAGTAGAGAGAGAGAGGACCGGGACAAGGTAGCACGTCCAGTGAACAGGTCAGGGTTCCATAGTCGCAGGCAGAACAGTTAAAACTGGAGCAGCAGCACGACCAGGTGGACTGGGGACAGCAAGGCGTCATCAGACCAGGTAGTCCTGAGGCATGGTCCTAGGGCTAAGATCCTCTGAGATAAGGGAAAGAGAGAGCGAGAAAGAGAATTAGAGGGAGCATACTTAAATTCACACAGGACACCGGATAAGACAGGAGAAATACTCCAGATATAACAGACTGACCCTAGCCCTGGGCACATAAACTATTGCAGCATAATTACTGGAGGCTGAGACAGGAGAGGTCGGGAGACACTGTGACACTGTCCGACTATAACCCCAGACAGGGCCAACCAGGCAGGATATAACCACACCCACTTTGCTTTGCCAAAACACAGCCCCCACACCACTAGAGGGATATCTTCAACCACCAACTTACTACCCTGAGACACGGCCGAGTATAGCCCAATAAGATCTCCCCCACACCACGAACCCGAGGGGGGGGGGGGGCGGCAGGAAGATCACGTCAGAGAATCAACACACTCAAGTGACGCACCCCTCCTAGGGACGGCATCGAAGAGCAACAGTAAGCCAGTGACTCAGCCCCCGTAATAGGGTTAGAGGCAGAGAATCTCAGTGGAGAGAGGGAGAGACAGCAAGGGTGCCTTTCCGTTCACCTTCACACTCCTGGGCCAGACTACACTCAATCATAAGACCTACTGAAGAGATGAGTCTTCAATAAAGACTTAAAGAGGTCGAGACAGAGTCCGCGTCTCTCACATGGATAGGCAGACCATTCCATAAAAATGGAGCTCTATAGGAGAAAGCCCTGCCTCCATCTGTTTGCTTAGAAATTCTAGGGACAATAAGGAAGCCTGCGTCTTGTGACCGTAGCGTACGTGTAGGTATGTACGGCAGGATCAAATTGGAAAGATAGTTAGGAGTAAGCCCATGTAATTTTTTGTAGGTTAACAGTAAAACCTTGAAATCAGCCCTAGCCTTAACAGGAAGCTAGCACTGGAGAAATATGATCAAAGATTTTGGTTCTAGTCAAGATTCTAGCAGCCATGTTTAGCACTAACTGAAGTTTATTTTGGGCTTTAATCCAGGTAGTCTGAATGTAGAGCATTGCAGTGGTCAAATCTAGAAGTGACAAATTATGGACTAATTTTTAGACAGAAAGTTACTGATTTTTGACATTTTACGTAGATGGAAAAAAAGCTGTCCTTGAAACAGTCTTGACATGTTCGTCAAAAGAGAGATCACGGTCCAGAGTAACGCCAAGGTACTTTACAGTTTTGAGACGACTGTACAACCATCAAGATTAATTGTCAGAGCCAGATCCAACCGGTGGTTGTCTTGCAAATAGGTTAGTCCTTAATGTCCTTTGGGGCACTCTTTTTAGAACGTTGACATGCTGTATGTTTAACAATATTAACACTGGATGGCGCTGGAGGGGATAGTTGTCATTTTACAGGCTCCTGACTAAGTGGGGCAGCAGGGTAGCCTAGTGGTTAGAGCGTTGGACTAGTAACCGAAAGGTTGCAAGTTCAAATCCCCGAGCTGACAAGGTACAAATCTGTCATTCTGCCTCTGAACAGGCAGTTAACCCACTGTTCCTAGGCCATCATTGAAAATAAGAATTTGTTCTTAACTGACTTGCCTAGTAAAATAAAAAATAAAGTGTGGTATTTTGTGTTTTTCGCATTGATAAAAAAATGTACATAATGTTTTCTGCCATGACTGAAAATATCTTCTGGACATCAGAACAGCAAGTACTCACCTCGATCTGGACAAGGATTTTTTCTTCAGTGATGCAGATGCGAAGGACGTACTGCTCTTCCTGGACCAGGCCCAAATCCCCATCATTAGTAAGAGAACGGTGAGTGGGATACCTGACGAGTGGATAATCTGCCTTCCTCTAATATTAGGGAAGTCTCAAGGTTTTGCTCGCCTGAGCTAGAGTACCTCATTAAAGGCAGTAGGCAACACTATTTCCCAAGAGAGTTTTCATCTAAAATTTTCATAACTGTCTATTTACCAACCCAAACCAATGCTGGCACTAAGACTGCACACAACAAGCTGTATAGGGCCATAAGCATATAATAAAAAGGGATTTTAATGCAGGAAAACTGAAATCTGTTTGACCTCATTTCTACCAGTGTGCAACTAGAGGGAAAAAACTCTAAATCCACTTTACACAGAGACGCATTTGTAGAATAGTGAAGACGTCAAAACTATGAAATAACACATATGGAATCATGTCATAACCCAAAAAGTGGTAAGCAAATAAAAATATTTTATATTTAAGATTCCATAAGTAGCCACGCTTTGCCTTGACAGCTTTGCACGCTCTTGGCATTCTCTCAACCAGCTTCATGAGGTAGTCACCAGGAATGCTTTTCCAACAGCCTTGAAGGATTTCCCACATATGCTGTGCACTTGTTGGCTGCTTTTCTTTCACTCTACAGTCCAACTCATCCAAAACCATCTCAATTGGGTTGAGGTCAGGTGATTGTGGACTCCGGGTCATCTGATGCAGCACTCCATCACTCTCCTTCTTGGTAAAATAGACCTTACACAGACTGGAGGTGTGTTTTGGGTCATTGTCCCTCCCCTTCCTTTTATAGGTTAAATGACAAACTGACCATTTGCTTCTACACTTTTATTCTTGTTTTGTTCACTTCTGTAAATTATTTTAGTTCAACATGCTTTTTACAGGTTTACATGCTACTTGTCTTGGAGTGGTGCAGCCGTGTGTGTATGTTTGAGACGTAGGAAACGTTTATAACGTGAGACTATAAAATAAAACAAATATCTCTAGTCACCTTGTCTGTGTTTCCTTAGCCCTGGAAGACTAAGTTTCTCATAAGTCAACAAGAGATTTGGAAGGCTGGCCCCGTGACACAAGTGTTTGAGGTAGCAGGGCCGGCCCTAGCCTTTTGGGGGCCCTAAGCAAGATTTGGTTGGCTAATTGAGTGACTGACATAAGAGAAACTGCTAATGCATAACCAAATTCCAAAAATGCACCTTGTGTATTCATTCTACTAATCTAACTCAACAGTAAATTGAGACCCTGACGGAGTTTCTCCAAAAAATGCACACTTTATCTAGCGATGGCCCCGTGAGGTAACAACACCCACACCTTGCTCACATAGCAACACCATTTCTCCTCATGTCATTGCTTCACCTGAGTCACAACTGTCATTGTCTACATTAAAGCTCTTTATAAGACACTGGGATTAGTCAAGGATCCAGCAGGATACCAGCTGACGTGAGTTTATAGAAGTAGCATGTCAATGGAGGAGGCTTTGGTCTCATGCTGTTCATGGCTTTACACTGTGGCATGGTCAGACAGCATTTAGAAAGACAAAGACATGAACAAGCACTGCTTTATCAATACACAAACAAGCAAACTTAACATCTACTCTCCAACTCCTAGTTTATGAATGCCACAGTCATTCAGACAGCTACTGCATAACATTTCCCAGTTCTAACATACAAAAATAACTCCAAACAGCTGATTTCTGGGTGGATAGACTATTGTAAGTATCTAAAGTCAGCTAAATCTGAATCAACCATCTGAGTTTGTGTTTGATCTGATCTAAGTCTTCATCTCTCTGTCCCTTGTTTCATCCTCACGACCTCCATCACTAGCTTGAAGGCTTCTCTGTCATGGCGATTTCCTTACTAGCACCTTTGGCTGTAGAGAGAAATAAATAAGACCGTTTTATTTTTTACGAAAATAGTTTCCTCATAAACTGTATGTGTGTACCTGCTTGGGAGCTCCTGTGTAGGTGTTGAATGTAGAGTAGGTTGAGGAACACAGTGAATCCGATGCAGGATGAGATCATACTAACCAACAGGAAACTATGACTGCCTTTGCTGTGGATCAACTGAAGAGAGAAACACATTACACAGTGTACACCAGGGTTCCCCAACTAGTGGCCCGCAGGACAAATTTGGCCTGCGTGTGGTTGTATTTGGCCCGCAAGAGTTCAATCATTATTGAACATAAAAGACTAAAACCAACAAGAAATCAGCTCTGAGTGATTTTAATTTTGGAAACCTGTTCCTAAGTATTCCCACGCATAATAAAGAAACAAGTGATTGTATTAAAAAATGTAAGAAAAGTTTGAAATTATTGTTTTAATAAAATATTACACATGTTTGGGCTTCTTTTGGTCACTTTGCAATCGACAAATGATTTGTCATTATGTTCTGGCCCCCTAACCATCTGCTCAATAAAGAATCGTCCCGTGGCGGAATGTAGTCGATGATCCCTGGTATACACAGTCTATTCATAAAAAGCAGTCAAACACACGCCCTCCTGTGTTCCTTACCTGTCCTGTGAGAAGCTGCAGAACCATCTCTCCCGTACCAGCACTGGTCACCAGGACTGTAGTGGCACAACCTAAGGCAGGGAGAGGAGACTATCTATATTATCTCAAATATAAGCATTCTTACTGTGTGTGTACCTTTATAGTTGACCATATCTTCTGTGAGGGCCACCATGCAGGGGAACACACTGCTGATGAAGAGACCCAACACACACGTCCCTATGAAGATGAACACATGGCTGGAGTACAGGATCAACAGCAGACACTGCACGGCTATCATCCCCACTTGAAATAGAGGGAAGGGCAGGAGAGCAGGAGAGAGGTACAGATATTTATTTTGGTTGTCATATGTTCATGCCCTTCTCTCTAAATACAGTTGTAAGGAGGACATCAGAATATTTACCATGTGTAATCTACCTCTAAATTCTTGTTTTACTTTATTTGAATTCAAACTGGGTTCCGTGCTCTTCACATTGTATGTGTGTGTGTTGTACGAGTGTGCAATAAAGACCTCTATGTAACCTCCTGACTGTTTTAAAATATACACCAATCTCAAATATCTGATCATCTCTCCAATAATGTCTTTCTCAGACGCGTCATATAAAGCCGTTTCACTTCTCACTTCAACACTCAAACACTACTAATTTACAAAAACAGAAGTGTGTCTGTACCAGGCTGACATTGATTAGTCGTTGTTGTGTGTATCTGTATGACAGATATATAGATGCCAGTCTGCCCGCGGTGACAGATGCCCAGAACACATGGGTCAGATTGCCACACAAGATGGCTGGCTGAGAGAGGGGAGGAGACACTGCATAGGTGTAATCCTATAGGAAGCTTGCCCCGCGGTACAATGTCCCTTTGTTTTGTTATTCAAATCAACCAGCCACTACTGCTAACCTGCAGCTACTGTATCAACCACAGCTACAACACAGCATTCTAACTGCTAACAAAGTGCTGATACACTTACATTAATAAAAAGACATGATCCAGAATGAGTAGGAGATGTTGGTGGTGATGATGATGCCCTCTGTGTGGAGGTGGAAGTGGTGGGATACCTTGTGCAGTGGGGTTGTTCCTTTGCCTGCCAGGGAGCTGCGAAAGTGATGGGGGTCAGTGAAGGAGTTGGCTGTCATGTCCCTCCAGAACACAACTCCCCTCAGACAGGAAAGGGTCTGCTACGAGGGGACTCAACAACGCACCCAGCCCTAGGAAGAAATGCAGGACCTGAGGAGATAGGAGGGGAAAATTTGTGATTAAAATACCATTGACCCCACTCACTTTCTCCTCCCCTCCCCCTCTCTGACCTGTAGGAACACTGCTGAATCTTTCTGGTAGAGTTTCACCAGCTACTGGTTGGCAATGGTGTCAATCACCCCCATGCCAGATATTGCCATGGCAACGCCAAGCATCAGCACATGGTGGCATAGTGGGATTATGGCAAAAACCACATCTCACGCCCTGTCATAAATTTAATGAGAAGAGGATTCTCTTTTCCCCTCCAGTATTGGTGAAAGGAATGTCCTTTGTTAACAGACTGAATGGGGAACTATAGAAAACTAATGTCGTGCTGTTTTTTATTTTGACGTCATTCAAAATTATGGACGAAATACTGTAACTTGGAAAGTATATCCCCTTTATCTGTAAAGTTTCCATCCAATACATTGTGCATATAATATGAACAAGCATTAAAGTATTTTTGTTCAGAGATTCTCTTATACCTCCTAAAATCACATTCCTATCTACTATAAACTGTGCATAAGTAAGTAGCCACACCCCAATAAGGTCAGATACCCTGTCAGACAGACAGAACCGCTCCCTTCGGTCAGAGGGCATAAAAGGATTGTCAACAGAAATAAACATTAGACCAGGAAACGTGATGCAGGAGCTACACATTTCAAATGGGTAGAACTTTGAACCTCAACACAAGGTGAAGAAATACCTCACCTCTGAGACCAGAACATTGCCAGATTGCAGCTGTATGTGTAAAGTGGTCTGAATCCTGAACCCTGAACAATCAACACGAGGTGTAGGCGAGGATCTCAACTCCCAGACAATCACTGGTACGGCTGATTAGCTGTCCTAAGTCAGATTGAGGAAAGCGAATCGAAGAGGACCATTCTACAACGCTTCAAACCCTCCCATCCTATTACGAGTCTCAAACGGCAATGAAATACATTAATGATTTCTTATTCCAAATGGGCACCGGTTTGTGTGCAAAGTATTTGATTAAATGTGAGAATCGTTCTAAAATGTATCCACGATAAGTGTCCCTTTTTATCTCTCCCTCTCTTTCCCCCCCTCTGTAACAAGCCGTCATTGTCAGTCCGCTAGGGGCCTTCTCATGTATTAAGTGTGTATTTTATCCTGTTTTCTAATTTTAGTTAACTAGTAAATAATTAATTAAACCAATTGATGTAGTACTGAATCATGAGTAAGGCTGTGGTTTTTGCAGATGTAGGAGGTTACGACTGTTCAGAATGATATAATAAGAGGTTCTGATTAATATGTTGACTGTTTATGGGTGTTATAGGTAAAGACCTTATAGAGTTTAATTCGGGAGATGGTAACTCTTTAAATAACCTCTTCCATGGTGCCCCAAATTTCTAATGAGTTAATTGTTACATCATTAATTTAAAAATCAGGTAACAATTAAACATACTTAGTGGATTAAATGAATAAACAGTCATCAGATTAATGAATGTAAAGTTACAACAAGGTAATTGAGCCCCCTTGCTGGCCCTCTCTCCACTTCTAGACACATCTGGTCTCCCATCCAGGAGGTGACTGTGCCCAGGCCTGCTTAGCTCTCCCTCTCTGGCCTTAACCCAGGGCTAGAGGTAGGGTAGCTGAGGGTTTGTTTATCCAGCTCTACTAGCGTGGGCAGTATTGTAGCAGGAATGTCCCCTTGACCCAATCCCCACTGATAAATGCTACAGTCGTATTTACCCTGTTTGTCAGAGTTTCCGACCCCCGAGGCACCTAGTGTCCAGCAAGCCCCGCCTTATCTCCACCTCTGCGCTGCCAACTATCCACTCTCTCGCTCTGAGCTGGTTTGAGAACTAACGTTCCATTAGACTGGGTCCCTAGTAAACACAGCAAGTTGCAGTTAACACCAGAATATGTACATCTCTTTTTTTCCTCTCTCCCTCCCCAACACCAGAATATGTTCTCTCTCTACCTCTCAATCGCTCTCTCTTCCCATCGCTCACTAAGTGGCTCGGGGAACAAAACACCGATAATGTACACTTTTTCCGCGTAAGTTGTGTTTCCATCGCATTTTCAACTCTACCGATAGTGATCACAAATAAATAGCAAAATGTGCCTTCTCTGGTCTTGGAAAGTGCGCTCTAGCCAACAGCTTGCAGATACAGGCTGAGTGGGTAAGCTAGTCTACAAGATGATTATTGTGGATAAGAGCCAGAATATTTGCATTTGTCAAACCGCAGTCAGGCATCGACAATCATGTCACTAGAATAAGACCCTTGATATTTATTGGAAAGGAGCATCAAGATCAGATTTTATCAGACATGTGGTTGGTTGCGCAACCTTGTCCCCGAGCATTTCGTATTATTCGGTACTTATATCTGAGACACTCCGTTTCGTATGCTACGTATTAATTTGTGGCTGTCCATCACATATTTCATATGATATGTTATGTTATGAATTAAAATTAGTGTTATATATTACGAATATGTAAAACATACAATATGTTACGAATTTGCTAAATGTATGATATATTACGAATTCTAGCTAGGTGGCTAACGTTAGCTAGTCTAGGGGTTAGGAGTTGGGTTAAGGTTAGGGAAAAGCTTAGCTAAAAAGGTTGGTGAGCGTTAGGTGAAGGGTTAGCTAAAGGGTTAAGGTTCGGGTTAGGAAATGGGTTAGCTAACATGGTAAGTAGTTGTAAAGTAGCAAGTAGTTGTAAAGTTGCTAATTAGCAAAAATGGTCCGTGGTGAGATTAGAACTCGCTACCTTTGGGCTGCTAGACCTTCATATTATACGCCTACTGTTATACTTTTGATTTTGCCTTAAGTAACCATCTGTCTTATGTAACGATACCAAACGTAAGATAATGTATCATACTAAATTGAGTATCTCGGATTCTCGTACAGAATAACATGATAGGGGCGGCAGGGTAGCCTAGTGGTTAGAGTATTGGACTAGTAACCGAAAGGTTGCAAGTTCAAATCCCCGAGCTGACAAGGTACAAAATCTGTCGTTCTGCCCCTGAACAGGCAGTTAACCCACTGTTCCTAGGCTGTCATCAAAAATAAGAATTTGTTCTTAACTGACATGCCTAGTAAAATAAAGGTAAAATGAAATGCTCTGAGACCACTTTACATTCATAAAAATGTTGGATGGAAACCAAGAGTTTACCCTATATCATAAACCACAATATAAAAAGTGTTTTTACTCCATCCGTTGTTTACAAATAACTGGAACTTGAAGGACAAAAATATATAGCTTCCAAACTAAATATGTTTCAAAGTAGACTATCATGTGGATGTTATGCCAATCCCTCTGCTGCACACCAAAACTAGTGGAGGGGCTGCTGTTAATTGCTGTTGCCGAAAAACAAATCCCAGGTTATAGTTTAAAAATCACTTGAAACTAAATTTACCCCAACCCTGGCTGGTACACATTGGCCACACCAGTAGCCAGACATCTGACACTCACATCTTCTTGAAGATTCCTCCCAGGGCACCTGTTGGGCGAAGAAGAAGATCTCCTGCAGAGTGGACTGGGTCTGACACCTCAGGTCCAGCCAGGATGGTCGACCCCAGGAACGCAATACACAGCCCGAAAATAAAGAACACACTCCAGTAGGTCAGTGTGTGCTGCCAGTGGCGCTTGAACAAAGCCCAGACCAGATCATCTACTAACATCTCGTTGTTGCCGTGACGAGCACTGGAGCTGTTTATCTAATTGAAACCATCTAATTGAATTGAGACGAAGGTTATAAGGAGACCTTGACGTGCGCCGACAACAACCCCCCCCCCGAAGTTATTTAAATTTGGCTGGCGTAGTTGGGATGCCCACAAACCTGTCAAACTCGCAGTGCCCTCCCCTGGCGACTGATGTCCATCACTGAACTCAACTGTGCCGCTCCGTAGGAGAGAAGGGCAAAAATATTATTTGCCCCCCCCCCCCCCTCCCATATATCACTGAAAACATAACTATGTAATTTCAATAATATTAATAATACCCAATGAAAGCACTTGTGCTGTTATAGACACTTAATAGCGCGTTTTTAAGTTTCAAAAGATTACGACCACCCCCGCCCTTTGCCTCACAATGGTTTGATCCACTGCCAGTTCTTTTGCTGGCAAGGTGATAGAGGGTTCGTATCTACTGTCCGAAAGGCACGTAACTGACGTGAGGTTAGTCGAGTCAGTCGCGCCATATCAATGTTTTTTTAAATGTTTTAAATGTTGGCAGGGTTCACACACTAGCTGAATTTGCAAACATTGACTATCAAGCTAGCTAGTACCTATTCCATTTACTTGGCGTTGTCAAATATGGAATCTTTGCTATTGTCAGTTTATTCCAAGATCAGCATGCAGCTGTAGTGCTTCAAAGTCCCCGTCATAAGGTTAGCGATAAACTGAACATAACTACACCCTCTTCTACCATTGTCTAAAATATATTTAATGGTCTCGTTGCAAAAGCTAAATTGTCGCCAGGGAACTTTTACATTTTTTATTTCACCTTTATTTAACCAGGTACATACTGGACTGATAAGGAACAGTGCTATAACTATTATTATTAGTAGTGTTATAATGATTTAAACATTTGAACAAGTTGGGACAACCCTTCAGTTAACTACTGTACCTATCAATTATCCAGTAGTAGTGATTATGGTTCCTCAATATACATTTAACATATTACAACGTAGGCTGTGTTACAGCACTACTTTTGGTGTCCCCCTCAGGAATTGCTCTTGAGAAAATTTGGTGTAATTGTCCCCTCCAAAGTTGGTATCAGATTTTCGCGCCTGCATCTTCCACGCTATATTTGACTATTTAGCAATAATCTATGTTATGTGAAGTGCCCTTGTCGTTATTTTCCGTGTAATGCATTTTTATGGAATAGTTTTAAGCGTGCTGGGTTTGTCCATTGACTATGGTCTGTTGCGACTCCTGTTGGTTTTCCTCAATCGCATTATGACCACGAGATTCATGATCTTAATAGGTTATGGTCAATATCTTAAAGTAGATCATGAGTGACGAAATATGGATGATTAAATGTCCAAATTAGTATGAAATTGTATATTTGGAATTGTGACACCTATTGAACACTACACTATCTTGCTTTCTATTTATTTTCCGTCATGATTGAAGACGCTCAGTCATAGACCGTATTGTGTATAAGTACTGAATCAGAGACGGTCATTGTGCTACAGAATTATATAATTTATTAATTTATCAGTTATTTATTATTTGATCACTTTTGGCTTCTTGGCAGTCACAATACATTCAGTTTCTCTTGTTTTAATAATAGTGCTGTAGATAAATCACACAAAATATTGAATATCACATTTTATACAAAATCTAAATATACTTTATCTTTTATAAAACATTTAGACATCATCTACAGTCATTTAATACAGTCATCACTTGTATCATCTGGCATAAAATTCACTGAGAAAGAAGAAAAACATCTCTTAAAGGTCCAATGCAGATGTTTTTATCAGACATCAAGTCATTTCTGGGTTACAATTAAGTACCTTACCGGGATTGCTGTCTATTCAAATTGTCAAAAAGTAACTAATATCTAAATAACCAGATAGCAAAATTAGAAATTGCTCTTCGCTAAGAAGCTAAGACTATATGGGAGTGGTCTGATTGAGGGGAAACTGAAAACTAGCTGTTATTGCCAGAGAGGTTTGGAACTCTCTTATTTGACTATTAACTAATGTACCACCTGGCAGTAAACAGGTGGTATTTTCAAACAGCGCTTACACTAAAAGGGCATTATCATAATTTTCACAGTATTACTCAAACCTCAGTGTGGAAATATACATAAAACACAGGAATATCACATTTGACTGCACTGGGCCTTTAAGGTACATATATATGATTTATTTTCATTACAGTACAGTATTTAAAATATCTTTATTTACCACAGCAAAACATATACAGTAGGCTAATACTTCTGCCCCAGAGGTTGCTAAAATAAACAGAGGGGAAGTTTTAAAGTGTAATACACAGATCGCCATCTCTCCCAGTGGGTCCCAATGCTTTTGGCTTCCCATCCTTACCTTATTCCCTTCATGGCCACTGATAGGACTGGAGAAGTGTCCACCATATTGCTTTTACCTGTTCGTTTTTTCAGTTAGGTGGTGAGGAAGTAAAGGAGGCAAGGAAAGTTATCTCTAGAAGATTATTGGCGTTGTCTCCAGTGTGGGGTAGAGAGAACTGCATCTGAGTAGTCTATAGTGGCTCCCTCTCCTTGTTCCCTTTCTTTCATCAGATATACAGTGCCTTGCGAAAGTATTCGGCCCCCTTGAACTTTGCAACCTTTTGCCACATTTCAGGCTTCAAACATAAATATATAAAACTGTATTTTTTTGTGAAGAATCAACAAGTGGGACACAATCATGAAGTGGAACGACATTTATTGGATATTTCAAACTTTTTTAACAAATCAAAAACTGAAAAATTGGGCGTGCAAAATTATTCAGCCCCCTTAAGTTAATACTTTGTAGCGCCACCTTTTGCTGCGATTACAGCTGTAAGTCGCTTGGGGTATGTCTCTATCAGTTTTGCACATTGAGAGACTGAAATGTTTTCCCATTCCTCCTTGCAAAACAACTCGAGCTCAGTGAGGTTGGATGGAGAGCATTTGTGAACAGCAGTTTTCAGTTCTTTCCACAGATTCTCGATTGGATTCAGGTCTGGACTTTGACTTGGCCATTCTAACACCTGGATATGTTTATTTTTGAACCATTCCATTGTAGATTTTGCTTTATGTTTTGGATCATTGTCTTGTTGGAAGACAAATCTCTGTCCCAGTCTCAGGTCTTTTGCAGACTCCATCAGGTTTTCTTCCAGAATGGTCCTGTATTTGGCTCCATCCATCTTCCCATCAATTTTAACCATCTTCCATGTCCCTGCTGAAAAAAAGCAGTCCCAAACCATGATGCTGCCACCACCATGTTTGACAGTGGGAAAGGAGTGTTCAGGGTGATGAGCTGTGTTGCTTTTACGCCAAACATAATGTTTTGCATTGTTGCCAAAAAGTTCAATTTTGTTTTCATCTGACCAGAGTACCTTCTTCCACATGTTTGGTGTGTCTCCCAGGTGGCTTGTGGCAAACTTTAAACAACACTGTTTATGCATATCTTTAAGAAATGGCTTTCTTCTTGCCACTCTTCCATAAAGGCCAGATTTGTGCAATATACGACTGATTGTTGTCCTATGGACAGAGTCTCCCACCTCAGCTGTAGATCTCTGCAGTTCATCCAGAGTGGTCATGGGCCTCTTGGCTGCATCTCTGATCAGTCTTCTCCTTGTATGAGCTGAAAGTTTAGAGGGATGGCCAGGTCTTGGTAGATTTGCAGTGGTCTGATACTCCTTCCATTTCAATATTATCGCTTGCACAGTGCTCCTTGGGATGTTTAAAGCTTGGGAAATATTTTTGTATCCAAATCCGGCTTGAAACTTCTTCACAACAGTATCTCGGACCTGCCTGGTGTGTTCCTTGTTCTTCATGATGCTCTCTGCGCTTTTAACAGACCTCTGAGACTATCACAGTGCAGGTGCATTTATACGGAGACTTGATTACACACAGGTGGATTGTATTTATCATCATTAGTCATTCAGGTCAACATTGGATCATTCAGAGATCCTCACTGAACTTCTGGAGAGAGTTTGCTGCACTGAAAGTAAAGGGGCTGAATAATTTTGCACGCCCAATTTTTCAGTTTTTGATTTGTTAAAAAAGTTTGAAATATCCAATAAATGTCGTTCCACTTCATGATTGTGTCCCACTTGTTGTTGATTCTTCACAAAAAAATACAGTTTTATATCTTTATGTTTGAAGCCTGAAATGTGGCAAAAGGTCGCAAAGTTCAAGGGGGCCGGATACTTTCGCAGGGCACTGTACATTTGCTGGACACACAGAGGTGTAAACAGATTGAATCCTAGCTTACCCCAAGTTGCTTTTCAGTGACCCTGTCTTTTTTTATAACAGTTTAGATGAATGAGAGGAGAAGAGGAACCCCCTCAAGACTAGATGCACCCTAGGTTAGGAGAGAGGTAGGTGAGAGGAGGTTAGGCGAGAGGTAAGGGGAGACTATGTTAGAAGAGAGGCTCGGTCCAAGCATAAAATGGAGACAGATTAGACAGTGATGTCCAGATTATTTAGGGAGTATCCTATACCTGCTCTGGGAGCCAATTGGAATTCCCAAGCCCATTTCACAGGGGGAGGAAACAACTGCACACTTCAGAGAGAAGTGGGGAGATCAGATTTGTGCTCCAGTGAATGGAAGTGAATAAACCAATTGGAATAGTCAGTTTCAATTTGCAATTCCGGGTTCATTATGTAATGGTCTTTGTCTAATCCTTCTTCATCTTAATATAGAGCCAGTCCAGGAACACTCTTCAGAGGTGATTTCAGGCTTGTGCAAATAGGAGACTCAGTGATACGAACACTAAACGTGTGTTATTCACTAATGCAAAGCAAATGCCCATAGGTTTCTTTATATCATATTTTGAAGAAAGAAATCTCAAGCACATTTTACTAAGGCCATTTCAAAAACTGTAATACTGTTTTGAATGAAATCCCCACTAGGTGAAATCAAGGGGTGGTTATGTAGAGGCAGGTTTGCACAACCATTCAGATTTAGTTTGGATTTAGAGTTTTGGTCTCAGATGGTGGTTGTGTTGCAAGGTGCTAACTCTGTGTTATTTTATTACAAGGGGACATGAACAGAAGGAGAGGAGGAAGGGAAAGGGAGAAGTGGAGATCATTGAAACATGCAGAGTGATTGGTTAGCTTGGGTGTCTGCAGGGGGCTGAGTAGGAAGGGGATTGGGTGGGAGAATGGGAGATATTTCCTGGTCAGTCTCAGAATCATGACAGTAGAATGCTCATATAGAGGGAACTCGGCTCCAAGACGTTTGAGGTGTAGTGCTAGTTTATTCTCAGAAACCCTGTCTGTATCCATCCTCTGTTGTGGGGAGGGAGAGGATTAGATGTGTGTGTGTGTAAATTGAACTTGAACCTTTATTTAACCAGGAAATACCTTTTAGGTTAGACTGATGTGACCTGGATGTTTGTGTTTGCATTTGTATTTCTGTTTGTATGAGGGATTGGAGTGTTTGTCTTCAAAGCCGATTCCTCCTTGAGGGTATCTCTCGCCCTGTCTGCACTCCATCGGCTGGTCGTCCTTTAGAATATGCTCTGCCTTCTGTTCTTCCCCCGACCTGGGTTTGGTAAAGAGAACAGGAGGATCACATGAATAAACTGAACATGTTTCATGGTTTATTTGCAGTAGTTGTTATTTGTGTTATTGTGATGGTTTATGGGAGTAGTACTGTATTTGTTGTACTGTATTGTACCTGGAGGCTGGAACAGTGAGCTGCGGTGGCCTGGGTCTTTCTGTAGTTTAATTTCTCTGAGAGAAAACACAGAGGAGGCTAGAGAGAGGTGAGATAGAGAGAGGTGAGAGAGAGAAAGTGAGAGGGAGGGAGTAAGATAGAGAGAGGAGAGAGGTGAGAGGGAGGGAGTGAGATAGAGAGAGCATGAGGCACAAAACATAAATTGCAACTTAATACATCATTCTCACCACATGATTGAAGTCAAATACATTTAATGTGATTTCTTACTGTCTGCGAGGCTGTGGATGTTCTCTCCCAGGGTGAGGAAGTAGGGGTGTCTAAGAGATGCTTCAGCTGAGACTCTGGTCCTAGTGTCATACTGAAATAACACGGACATGCACACAACGCCAGAATAAAGGTTTGGTATTGAACACTATTGGTTACAGGTTGGTGTAAGTGTTTTTCTTACCAGGAGTAAAGCAGTTAGCATGTCAATCCCCTCAGTGTCCAGCCTGGAGAGGACAGTAGATTCTGGTTATGTTACTGGGTTGTGGTTTGTGTTACCTGAGCTAGTGGTTGGTGAGTGGTCTTATTGCGGTAATGCTGTGGTTGTGTTACCTAGGCACATGGTTGATGAGTGGCTGAGGTCTGTACTCGGGGAACATGTAGGATCTGAACTCATCATTATTGGAGATACCTGGCCAGCTGTCTTCTTTTGGGGTACCTGAGAGAGAGCGAGAGAGAGAAAGAATATGAAGCATTTACATGAACCTATGTCTGTATGGGGGGGTTGTCTGTATGTCTTTGAATCTACCGTAATTGCTGGACTATTAAGCGCACCTGAATATAAACCGCACCCACTGAATTATTAAAAAATATGTATTTTGTACATAAATAAGCCGCACATGTCTATAAGCCGCAGGTGCCTACCGGTACATTGAAACAAATGAACTTTACACAGCCTTTAAACGAAACACGGCTTGTAACAAAAATAAATAGGCTTTAACGAAACACGGCTTGTAACAAAAATAAATAGGCTTTAACGAAACACGGCTTGTAACAAAAATTAAAACAGTAGCCTACCAAGAAAGTCATTGGTCACTATCTTCCTCCTCCTGTGCACTGAAACCACTGAAGTCATCTCCTTCGGTGTCGGAGTTGAATAGCCTCAGAATTGCTTCATCCTATGTTGGATCGTTTTCATTGTCGCTCTCGTCACTTTCATCCGGAGGCAAATACCCCGCTGAACTCATGCTGCCCCTTCAACACACAGCAGTCCAGCCTTTCGAAAGACGTTGATGATAGTGGATTTTTTGACAATGCTCCACGCTGTCAGGACCCACTGGCAGACTTGACCATAAGATGCTCTTCGCCTGCGGCTCGTTTTAGTGAAGGATTTCTCCCCACTTGTCATCCAAGCCTCCCACTGAACAAGGAGCGCCACGTTAAATGCACGATTTACACTGATGTCGAGTGGCTGCAAATACTTTGGGCCATCTGCTTTTCTTCCCTCTGAAAGCTTTTGTTGTCTTTCTGCACTGAGTCAGTTCCTTACACTGCTGTTTCCAACATCTTATCATCGACTCATTAAGTCCAAGCTCCCATGCAGCAGCTCTATTTCCTTTTCCAACAGCCAGATTTATCGCCTTCAACTTGAAAGCTGCATCATATGCATTTCTCCGTTTCTTTGCCATGATGAGGGTGACAAAATTACTACCGTAATCAGAATGATGGGAAGTTTGAGCACGCTCGATTTACGTCACATTATGTGACGGTGCTCAGTTTTTTGGCGGCATGAATCTTGTGAAAGCGGGAAAAATCCATAAATTAGCCGCGTCATTGTATAAACCGCGAGGTTCAAAGTGTGGGAATAAAGAAGCAGTTTATAGTCCGGGAAATTACGGTAGTTACCAGCACAATTGCCCAGTGGTATAAATGAAAGTTTAGAATTACCAATGATTCTGAAGACTAAGTGCAGCTCCTCTTTCACTGAGGAGCCAGGGAACATGGGACGACCTGTCGCCATCTCAAATAGAATACAGCCCACGCCCCTTTAACACATACACAGGAAGCACAGACACAGAGGATTGAAATGGAAAGTAAAGGGTGCGTTTGACATAGCAGATTATTTGTAGATCAGTCAGTCATTCACAATTGACCCATGATACATCACAGTTTTGATGTTCTGGAACATGTCCAAAGTGATCTTTGGAGACTAATGCCTGAAGGGAGGTGGTAATGCTTCACAGTGTGTATGGAAATAACAAACCCCTGGAGCCGCACACACACTCACACTGATGGACTCACATCACATGGTCTAGACCACTATGTACACACACCACACACAAATATTTCACTGTTAGTCTACACCTGTTGTTTACAAAGTATGTGACAAATAAAAGTTGATTTGATTTGACACAGAGCAGGAGATTCGTCAGTAGAACAGAGACACACACACATCTAAAAGCAGGCCTATGTACAAGCCAAGGTGTAAGAGAGTACAATGATGTCCTCTGCTCTGATGGAGACCCATCCACTGATGAAAATAATGTGTTGTGAATTAGTTGAACGTTGCTGTATTGTGTTGCTGGATAACAGCATTTGAAGATTCAAGGTAAATTCATGTGATGCAGAAATGATCACCATGGTGATTACTCATATCAGGAGTGATGGCTTATATGCGAGTTAAGTGAAGGAACAGCTTAGCTATGTTGCTGTGATCATGTATAGTGTGGACAAGACATCTGATCAAAACATGGTTTCTCTCATTTAGGTTTCCATTGTTGTTAATGAAGGTTAATCAACGTGACAGACATGTAGAGGTTTTCTGAAAGGATTCTGTCTCTCCGAGTCAGAATGGAGGTCTGTGTGTGTGTGTGCATTTTTGTGTGTACCTGTGTAGTGTACTACTCACCACATGTCGATGGGTGTAGAGTACTCTGTGGTACCCAGAAGTACTTCAGGGGGGCGGTACCATAGAGTCACCACCTCGTTGGAGTAGGTCTTAGTGGGGACAGACTTGGCCCGTGCCAGACCTGACCAATCAAACAAACAGTCATGAGCTGGATCTCCGAGAGGGAACGTTATCTACTGATCTGGTCATCTACATGCCGAATGGGTGTTGAAAAGGTTGCTAAGTTACCAATGTCTGTGTATCTATCTGTATGGGGAGACTATCTGTATGTCTGTGCGTGTGTGCATGTCATACCAAAGTCAGCTAGTTTGAGCTCTCCCTTGTCGTTGATGAGCAGGTTCTGAGGTTTGAGGTCTCTGTGAAGGATCTTCCTCTTATGGCAGTAGGACAGACCACGTAACAACTGGAACATAAAGATCTACAGATAGAAGAAGAGAATATGATGTACTGTTTTCAGTAGGGGTGACAATAACCATATATTTAGAGTTAGGACATTGAGGTTTCTGCTTTATGATGCATTTACATGATACAATACAATCAAATAATTCCACACGGCAGCCATGTTAGCTCCCCATGAGAAGTATTGACCAATAGCAATTCCTGGAATTTTTCTTAATTTTAAACAATGCTACGGAATGTTACTGAACTTCTAAAATTAGAATCCAAATTCTTGTCATGAATGGATAAATGGACTGCTCATTGGCAACTACATGGCGTCTGTTTCTAAAAGGTGGCCAAACTCTCTATTGCTCTGGGGACTAACCTTGACGTTGTTCATGCTCATCAGGTTTCCACAGTTGTCCAGGTACTGTTTCAGATCACTGTCCTGAGAGACACACCGACAAACACACACACTATTTAAGAACATGAAGCTATGTAAAAAAAAAAAAAAAAGATACTGATTATTAAACTGCTCAAAGTATTTGAAATATGTTTGAACTACTCACCAGGTACTCAAAGACAAGAGTGAGGGAGCGTTCTGTGTGTATGATGTCATGCAGTGTGACAATGTTGGCGTGTTTTAGGTTCTTCAGTAGAGACACTGCAGAGAGACAGAGAAAATGGTTGGATGTACCTCTGGCTGCATGGATGACATGGTAATTACATTTGAGCTCCACTGGGTGGCGTCACATCCATTTCTATGGGCACAAGCACTGTTCATGACACAAACTGTTCACACTTCTTGTTGGCAGAGAGAAAATGAGCTACAGTAGTAAATCTCAGCCCTGTTGAAACACGTTTGTGGGTATGTGTGGTGTGATGAGGGGTGAGCAGAGGTTCGGAGAGAGGTTTGATGGTTGTATAGGGTGCTGTGTGTTACCTTCTCTGATAGCTGTACAGGGCGCACCCTCCTCATGCTCTAGCCTAATCTCTTTCAGCGCCACCAGGTTCTCTGTCAGTTTGCTCCGACCCTTAAAAACGGTGGCATACGTCCCCTACACGGGATCAGGAAATAGGAAACAGGAAGGAATAGTCAATGCCAAATGTCTAACCCTGACCCCTTTAACTACTGAGTCTAACCCTATCCCATAACCTTACCCCTAACCATAACCTATTAAGAATAAGGTTCATTTTGCTACCAGGCAGCTTTATGTCATTGCTGTCTCTCTTGAAACAATGACTTGTTTCATGGCAGGATGTAAGGTATATAAAGAGGACCACATTGTTATGTGGAGGAGCAGTCATGGTTGGCCATTCATTGGTTCTGTTAGTTTACTGTAAACACATGTTTTAACTCCCCCCTCTGGTTTGAGATGACCTAGACTGCAATACATTCCAGAACACTGCTCCCACCCTGATGCGGCCCATGTTCACTCCCCTTCACAGATCTGGCAGGACTGAATAGGTGTAAGACATATGAAGAAAACTAAGTAGGGGGATTGCTTACACCTATCCAGCTATTGTAGATTGGTGAAACCCAGTATGACCCCAGAGAATGTGTTGACTCACTTGAGGTAAAAGGGAAGGTGAATACCCACACGCTGATAACACCCACACGCTGATAATACCCACACGCTGATAACACCCACACGCTGATAACACCCACACTCTGATAACACCCACACGCTGATAACACCCACACGCTGATAACACCCACACGCTGATAACACCCACACGCTGATAACACCCACACGCTGATAATACCCACACGCTGATAACACCCACACGCTGATAACACCCACACGCTGATAACACCCACACGCTGATAACACCCACACGCTGATAATACCCACACGCTGATAATACCCACACGCTGATAACACCCACACGCTGATAACACCCACACGCTGATAATACCCACACGCTGATAACACCCACACGCTGATAACACCCACACGCTGATAACACCCACGTGCTGATACCACCCACACGCTGATAATACCCACACGCTGATAACACCCACACGCTGATAATACCCACACGCTGATAACACCCACACGCTGATAATACCCACACGCGGATAACACCCACACGCTGATAACACCCACACGCTGATAACACCCACACGCTGATCATACCCACACGCTGATAACACCCACACGCTGATAACACCCACACGCTGATAATACCCACACGCTGATAACACCCACACGCTGATAACACCCACACGCTGATAACACCCACACGCTGATAATACCCACACGCTGATAACACCCACACGCTGATAATACCCACACGCTGATAACACCCACACGCTGATAATACCCACACGCTGATAACACCCACACGCTGATAACACCCACACGCTGATAACACCCACACGCTGATAACACCCACACGCTGATAACACCCACACGCTGATAACACCCACACGCTGATAACACCCACACGCTGATAACACCCACACGCTGATAACACCCACACGCTGATAACACCCACACGCTGATAACACCCACACGCTGATAACACCCACACGCTGATAACACCCACACGCTGATAACACCCACACGCTGATAACACCCACACGCTGATAACACCCACACGCTGATAACACCCACACGCTGATAACACCCACACGCTGATAATACCCACACGCTGATAACACTCACACGCTGATAACACCCACACGCTGATAACACCCACACGCTGATAACACCCACACGCTGATAACACCCACACGCTGATAACACCCACACGCTGATAACACCCACACGCTGATAATACCCACACGCTGATAACACCCACACGCTGATAACACCCACACGCTGATAACACCCACACGCTGATAACACCCACACGCTGATAACACCCACACGCTGATAATACCCACACGCTGATAATACCCACACGCTGATAATACCCACACGCTGATAACACCCACACGCTGATAACACCCACACGCTGATAACACCCACACACCTTTACTTTCAAGTTTCTCCTTTATTTTCACATGTTATTCTCTGTATCCTGCACCTATTCCATCAGTTGGATGTGTGGCTTGAACTGCAGCTGAAAGAGCGTGACCATAGCGACACACACTTACCTCTCCCAGTTTGCCCAGTTTCACGTACGTCTCCAGCTTTCCAAAGCCAATGTCAGACTGCATGGAAAAACACATTAGGTAGCCTACTATGGTTAGGGCAATAGGGTATTATTACAGTATTGGGATATTGGTTAGTTATGTGTAGGGTAACTGTGCTGTAGTGTTATGGATGGTAAAGGGATATATTTATGGTTATGACCATATGATTTAGGGATCATGGTATTGGGATACTGTGATATTGGGTATAGGCGGTAGCCTACTGGGTGTTGTGGTATGGGTATATTAGGCTATTGGGGTATAGGGGGGTGTACAGGATACTGACCAGTGATGCCCGTAGGGACATGCGTCTGAGTGGTTTGATTTAGTGTATTGGGGTATGGGTGTATTATGGTATATAGTGGTACAGGTATGTGATACTGAACAGTGAAGCCCGTAGGGACATGCGTTTGAGGGGTTTGATTTAGGGTATAGGAGTATGAGGTATACAGTAGAGGTACGAGGTATGGGGTACTAACCAGTGAAGCCCGTCGAGACATGCGGCTGAGGGGTTTGCAGGGAGGAGAGTTGTTCTCACTCTCCATCTCTCTCTCCATCTGCAGCTTCTTGAGGAACTCCGGAGGAAGGCGGATGTCCATGGGCAGAGACATACGCTTACTCACATCCTGCAGACAATCAATAATCCGTCATCAATATGCAACACTCACACATAATCAATCAGTATTCGTCAATATACATACCATCATAAATGGGCAATATTCTCATATTGTCAATGACACATTGCACCAGAATGTTCATTGCCAGAGGTGAGGAGGGATTGTGGCTATTTAAAGCTAGGGATGATTAGACAACTATTGGTTTGAGAATGTCATCTTCTCTCTGTGAGTCTATTCTGTATGAATGGAGACCTGTTTGAATATAGGCCGAGATTAATCAAACCTCTGTTCAATTAATCATTTCCCCCAGTCTCTCACCCTCTGACACAGTTTCTCCTGTGAGTGACTATCTCACACTTCCTTCCCCCTGTAATACACATCTGGAACTGTCTAAAATAAAGTTTTTGTGTGTATGTACATTTCCCCAGGGTGTGTGTGTGTGTGCTCGTTTGTGCGTGCATACACAAACATATGCATTTGTGACATTCGCTCTTTGCAGTTATTTTTGTTGAAAAGTAATACGGCTGAATTCTCTCACTAAAGGTATCTGTCACGGCTGGGTTTAGTGGAAGCAAAAAAGAAGAAGAAATAAAGCGAGAGACGGTAAAGAAAAAAAATTCAGATGATTGTAATTCCCTGTGGGCTGTGTAGCAGCTACTGCTGTTCTGAGGCTGACAGGAAGTTATGGCCACTCAGCCTGGAGAGGAACCCAGTCACTTATGATATCATAATGGTGTTATGACTGGTTTCATAACGGTTTTATGAATGCCTTATGTATACCCGCTTCAAGTAATGTGTTACCTGACTTGTACAGGAGGCTATATTTACTTAGTGTCTCTCTCAGTATAGCAGTTCCTTTCAGATTGGTGTTTTGAGCTATACTATACTAAACGGTCTGTCTATATTAACTTTATCACATCTAAACTCTCTATATTTTATATACATTTGTCTTTCTTCCCAACTCTCCCTCCCTGTCTCACTTCCATAGAGAAGCGTCGGTGGGGTGCTTTGCTGCGGTACTGGAGCTGGGAGGGGGACTGTGCTCCGGGTATGGCTGGCTCAGGGCTCACTGGACTGGGACTGGCCTCAGGGTGCAGTGACGGCAGAGTCAGGCTGTCTGGAGTCAGTGCTGCAGGTCAGACAGAGAGGGAGACAACATACACTTTAGTGTTATAGAAAACGTAACACACAGATACTGATAAATATATATTGTAACCTCATACACACACACACACACTTGCTTTAACAATCTATCCTCTTCAGTTTTGTACACAACATATTGAGTGGACAATTACTCTTTATGAAACAACAACACAGCACTCTTTCAGTCTGGACACTGGACAAGGCTGTATCAGCTATACTGTGTGGAAATGTGTGCATATGTAACTGTGTCAGGCCGTTGAACAGCTCAAGGTGGAGTGTTTCAGCCTTGGTTTGACCCTGTATGTGAATGGATTGTTGGTCTCACTGCTTTTGGATGTGTTTGGAGTGGATATGTGTCTCTTCCATCACACTGATTGAAACCTCTATGTATGTGTGTCTGTGCCTATGTGTGTATAGTGATTTGATGTGTGTGTGTGTGTGTGCGTACAGTAGCAACGCGCATAACCCACCCACTTGAGGAGCTGTCGTTTTCAGCCATTTATTTTGATGGTTGTTCATTTTTTTGTAATTGAAAAAAGTAATGATTTAATACACTTGAAATGTTTACAAATTAGATGCACTGAAATGAAGGCAAGTTCCGAAAATGAACACTTGGATTATAGTGATATTATAGTATGTCTGATCTCGCAAACAATGAAAAGTTTGTATAGGTACTGTCACGTTCTGACCTTAGTTCCTTTGTTTTAGTATGGTCAGGGCGTGAGTTGGGTGGGCAGTCTGTTTGTTTTTCTATGTTGGTTTTTGAGTTCGGCCTAGTATGGTTCTCAATCAGAGGCAGCTGTCAATTGTTGTCCCTGATTGAGAATCATACTTAGGTAGCCTGGGTTTCACTTTTGGGTTGTGGGTGTTTGTTTCCGTGTGAGTGTTTCGGTTATGGTAACTTCACGTTGTCATTTATTGTTTAGTGAGTTTTAATTAAACATCATCATGAACACTTACCACGCTGCACTTTGGTCCTCCTCTCTTTCTCCCGACGACATCCATTACAGGTACAGTTGAAGTCAGAAGTTTACATACACCGTAGCCAAATACATTTAAACTCAGTTTTTCACAATTCCTGACATTTCATCCAAGTAAAGATTCCCTGTCGTAGGTCAGTTAGGATCACCACTTTATTTTAAGAATGTGAAATATCAGAATAATAGTAGAGAGAATGATTTATTTCAGCTTTTATTTATTTTATCACATTCCCAGTGGGTCAGAAGTTTACATACACTCAATCAATATTGGTAGCATTGCCTTTAAATTGATTAACTTGGCTCAAACGTTTTGGATAGCCTTCCACAAGCTTCCCACAATAAGTTGGGTGAATATTGGCCCATTCCTCCTGACAGAGCTGGTGTAACTGAGTCAGGGTAATAGGCCTCCTTGCTCACACACACTTTTTCAGTTCTGCCCACAAATGTTCTATAGGATTGAGGTCAGGGCTTTGTGATGGCCACTTCAGTACCGTGACTTTGTTGTCCTTAAGCCATTTTGCCACAACTCTGGAAGTATGCTTGGGGTCACTGTCCATTTGGAAGACCCATTTCCGACCAAGCTTTAACTTCCTGACTGATGTCTTGAGTTGTTGCTTCAATATATCCACATAATTTTCCTCCCTCATGATGCCATTTATTTTGTGAAATGCACCATTCCCTCCTGCAGCAAAGCACCCCCACAACATGATGCTACCACCCCCGTGCTTCATGGTCAGGATGGTGTTCTTCGGCTTGCAAGCCTCCCCCTTTTTCCTCCAAACATAACTATGGTCATTTTGGCCAAACAGTTCTGTTTTTGTTTCATCAGACCAGAGGATATTTCTCCAAAAAGTACGATCTTTGTCCCCATGTGCAGTTGCAAACCGTAGTCTGGCTTTTTTACGGCGGTTTTGGAGCAGTGGCTTCTTCCTTGCTGAGCGGCCTTTCAGGTTATGTCGATTTAGGACTCATTTTACTGTGGATATAGATACTTTGTACCTGCTTCCTCCAGCATCTTCACAATGTTCTTTGCTGTTGTTCTGAGATTGATTTGCACTTTTCACACCAAAGTACATTCATCTCTAGGAGACAGAACATGTCTCCTTCCTTAGCGGTAAGATGGCTGCGTGGTCCCATGGTGTTTATACTTGCATACTATTGTTTGTACAGATGAACTTGGTACCTTCAGGTGTTTGGAAATTGCTCCCAAGGATGAACCAGATTTGTGGAGGTCTACAATTGTTTTGAAATCTGAGGTCCTGGCTGATTTCTTTTGATTTTCCCATGATGTCAAGCAGAGGCATCAAATTTGAAGGTAGGCCTTGAAATACACCCACAGGTACACCTCCAATTGACTCAAATTATGTGAATTAGCCTACCAGAAGCTTCTAAAGCCATGGCATAATTTTTGGGAATTTTCCAATCTGTTTAAAGGCACAGTCAACTTAGTGTATGTAAACTTCTGACCCACTGGAAATGTGATACAGTGAATTATAAGTGAAATAATCTGTCTGTAAACAATTGTTGGAAAAATGACTTGTGTCATGCACAAATTAAATGTCCTAACCGACCTGCCAAAACTATAGTTTGTTTACAAGAAATCTGTGGAATGGTTGAAAAACGAGTTTTAATGACTCCAACCCAAGTGTATGTAAACTTCCGACTTCAACTGTATACTCCACACACAGAGACGCATACAAAGTTATCCCTCGCCCTCAATTTAACGAATCTGACCATAATTATATCCTCCTGATTCCTGCTTACAATTAACAATTAGAGGGAAGCACCAGTGACAAGATCAATAAAAAGTGATCAGATGAAGCAGATGCTAAGCTACAGGACTGTTTTGCTAGCACAGACTGGAATATGGAGTACACCACAACTGTTATTAGCTTCATCAATAAGTGCATCGATGACGTTGTCCCCACAGTGACTGTACATACATACCACAACCAGAAGCCATGGATTACAGGCAGCATCAACACTGAGCTGAAGGCTAGAGCTGCCGCTTTCAAGGACCAGGATTCTAACCCGGTAGCTGATAAGAAATCCCGCTATGCCCTCCGACAAACCATCAAACAGGCAAAGCGTCAATACAGGACTAAAGTCAAATTATACCACACCGGCTCTGACGCTCGTCGGATGTGGCAGGGCTTGCAAACCATTACAGACTACAAAGGGGAGCACAGCCGAGAGCTGCCCAGTGACATGAGCCTACCAGACGAGCTAAACTACTTCTATGCATGCTTCGAGGCAAATAACACTGAAACATGCATGAGAGCACCAGCTGTTCCAGAAGACTGTGATCACGCTCTCCGCAGCCGGTGAGTAAGACCTTTAAACAGGTCAACATTCACAAGGCCACAGGGCCAGACGGATTACCAGGACGAGTACTGCGAGCATGCGCTGACCAACTGGCAAGTGTCTACACTGAAATGTTCAACCTCTCCCTGTTCGAGTCTGTAGTACCAACATGTTTTAAGCAGACCACCATAGTGCCTGTGCCCAAGAACACTTAGGTAACGTGCCTAAATGACTACCGACCCGTAGCACTCACGTCTGTAGCCATGAAGTGCTTTGAAAGGCTGGCCATGGTTCACATCAACACCATTATCCCAGAAATCCCTAGACCCACTTCAATTTGCATACCACCCCAACAGATCCACACATGATGCAATCTCTATTGCACTCCACACTGCTCTTTCCCAGCTGGACAAAAGGGACACCTATGTGAGAATGCTATTCATTGACTACAGCTCAGCGTTCAACACCATAGTGCCCTCAAAGCTCATCAATAGGATAAGGACCCTTGAACTAAACACCTCCCTCGACAACTGGATCCTGGACTTCCTGGGTAGGTAACAACACATCCGCAATGCTGATCCTCAACACAGGGGTGCTTGCTCAGTCCCCTCCTGTACTCCATGTTCACTTATTTGACTCCAACACCATCATTCAATTTGCCGATAACACAACAGTGGTAGGCCTGATCACCGACAACAACGAGACAGTCTATAAGGAGGAGGTCAGAGACCTGGCCATGTGGTGCCAGGACAACAACGTCTCCCTCAACGTGACCAAGACAAAAGAGATGATTGTGGACTACAGGAAAAAGAGGACCGAGCACGCCTCCATTCTCATCGGGGGCTGCAGTTGAGCAGGTTGAGAGCTTCAAGTTCCTTGGTGTCCACATCATCAACAAACTAACATGGTCCAAGCACACCAAGACAGTCGTGAAGAGGGCACGACAAAACCTATTCCCCCTCAGGAGACTGAAAAGATATGGCATGGGTCCTCAGATCCTCAAAAGGTTCTACAGCTGCACCTTCGAGAGCATCCTGACTTGTTGCATCACTGCCTGGTATGGCAACTGCTCAGCCTCCGACCACAAGGTACTACAGAGGGTAGTGTGAACGGCCCAGTACACGGGCCAAACTTCCTGCCATCCAGGACCTCTACTCCTCTACTGCCATTCAGGACCTCTGTTGTCATCTAAGCATAGTCACTTTAATAACTCTACCTACATGTACATACTACCTCAACTAACCGATGCCCCCGCACATTGACTCTGTACTGGTACCCCCCCTGTATATAGTCTCGCTATTGTTGTTTTACTGCTGCTCTTTATTTACTTGTTACTTTTATCTCTTATTCTTGTCCGTATTTTTGGTTGGGAGCTTGTAAGTAAGCATTTCACTGTAAGGTCTACTACACCTGTTGTATTTGATAATAATAAAATATATAAAGTAACAGTCAAAAGTTTGGACACACCTATTCATTCAAGGGTTTTTCTTTTTTTTTAAACTTTTTTCTACATTGTAGAAAGTGAAGACATCAAAACTATGAAATAACACATGGAATCATGTAGTAACCAAAAAAGTGTTAAACAATTTGAAATATATATTTACTATGTAGAAAATAGTAAAAATAAAGAAACTCTGGAAAGAGTAGGTGTGTTTGTGTGTGTGTGGACAGGTTATGTATGTATGTATGTATGTATGTATGTATGTATGTATGTATGTATGTATGTATGTATGTATGTATGTATGTATGTATGTATGTATGTATGTATGTATGTATGTATAGTTTGAGAAACAGACGCCTCACAATTCCTCAACTGGCAGCTTCATTGAAGAGGTGACTCCGGGATGCTGGCCTTCTAGGCAGAGTTGCAAAGAAAAAGCCATATCTCAGAATGGCCAATAAATATAAAATATTAATATGTGGAAAAAAACAACACTGGACAGAGGAACTCTGCCTAGAAGGGCCAGCATCCTGGTGTCACCTCTTCACTGTTTACATTGAGACTGGTATTTTGCAGGTACTATTTAATGAAGCTGACAGTTGAGAACTTGTGAGGCGTCTGTTTCTCAAAGTAGACATTCTAATGTACTTGTCTTCTTGCTCAGTTGTGCAGCTGGGCCACCAGCTAGACTGACGAGTTTCAGAAGGAAGTGCTTTGTTTCTAGCCATTATGAGCCTGTAATCTAACCCACAAATGCTGATTCTCCAGACACTCAACTAGTCTAAAGAAGGCCAGTTTTATTGCTTCTTTAAATCAGCACAACAGTTTTCAGCTGTGCTAACATAATTGCAAAATGGTTTTCTAATGATCATTTAGCCTTTTAAAATGATAAACTTGGATTAGCTAACACAACGTGCCATTGGAACACAGGAGTGATGGTTGCTGATAATGGGCCTCTATACGCCTACGTAGATAATCCATTTAAAAGAAATCAGGTGTTTCCAGCTACAATAGTCATTTACAACATTAACAATGTCTACACTTGTACGGGTTTCTCCTCCTCTGAGGAGTAGTAGGAAGGATCGGAGGACCAAAGCGCAGCATGGTATGCGTTCATGATGTTAATATTTAATTAATCAAACTGAACACTGCAATACAAAACAACAAAGTGAACGAAAGAAACCAAAACAGTTCTGTCTGGTGCAGAATACAAACACTCAACAGAAGATAATCACCCACAACTCAAGGCTGAAAACAGGCTACCTAAGTATGGTTCTCAATCAGGGACAACAATTGACAGCTGCCTCTGATTGAGAACCATACCAGGCCAAACACAGAAATCCCAAATCATAGAAAAAAGAACAGACTGCCCACCCCAACTCACGCCCTGACCATACTAAAACTAAGACAAAACAAAGGAACTAAGGTCAGAATGTGACAACACCTTATTTCTGATCAATTTGATGTTATTTTAATGGACAAAAATGTGCTTTTCTTTCAAAAACAAGGACATTTCTAAGTGACCCCAAACTTTTGAACGGTAGTTTATATACACACACAAGTACATACATTTTTTTTGCCATTTGACAATATAATGCCTGAACACCATTCATAAAAATGTGTAAAATGTAATGCCACGAGGCTCAGTTGGTAGAGCATGGTAATGTCAGGGTTGTGGGTTGGATTCCCACAGAGGACCAGTACGAAAAGGTATGAAAATGTATGCACTCAGTACTGTAAGTCACTCTTGATAAGAGTATCTCCTAAAATACAAAAATGTTTTTTTTTTTAAGTGTTCATCCATTGTCCAACTGTTTCATTTATTAAAATAGTTTTTAAAACCTTTTAACAATTTCAATGACCGTTGGTTGCTAGGGTGTGTTTGTGCTTCTGCGCATTCTTGTGTGTGTTCAGCCAATTGCCTCCTGAGGTGTTTGATGTAGTCTGCAGTGAGCTCTTTAACTCCTTGTTTCCATGGAGACACTGATTGCTAACAAAAGCATGTGAGGATAGGGCTAAACAGATGGAAATATTCTCTCTTCGCACCCCTCCCCTATCTCTCTCTCGGTCTCCTCTCCCCCCTCTTTCTCTGTTTCCTTCTCTTGTCTCCTCTCTCTCTGACAGATAGCTCACCCATTAATATTTATTCCTGCACCCGCAGTCTTCCTTTTATTAGTAGATACACTTGTGTCTGCAAACACAGATACCATTTCTGGTGTACATGCACGCAAATGATGATGATGGAAATTTAGATGGTAGATTTTAGTTTAAATAAAAGTGAATCATTCATAGGCAGAAGGCAAGTATCTAACCAACTCACTTAAGTGTTAGAAAAATAAGGTGAAAAATTGATTGGGCAAAAGAGCGATAGAGAGATGGAATAGAGATCGAGAGATCAACGAAGGCGAGAGAGAGGGAATTGGATGGAATGAAGTAGAGGTCGACCGATTATGATTTTAATGCCGATACCGATAATTGGAGGACTAAAAGAAGCCGATACCAATTAATCGGCTGATTTAAAAAAAATGTTTTTTTGTAAAAATGACAATTACAACAATACTGAATGAACACTTATTTTATCTTAATATAATACATCAATAAAATCAATGTAGCCTCAAATAAATAATGAAACATGTTCAATTTGGTTTAAATAAGGCAAAAACAAAGTGTTGGAGAAGAAAGTAAAAGTGCAATATGTGCTATGTAAGAAAGCTAACGTTTAAGTTCCTTGCTCAGAACATAAGAACATATGAAAGCTGGTGGTTACTTTCACATTTACATTTACATTTAAGTCATTTAGCAGACGCTCTTATCCAGAGCGACTTACAAATTGGTGCATTCACCTTATGACATCCAGTGGAACAGCCACTTTACAATAGTGCATCTAAATCTTTTAAGGGGGGGGGGGGTGAGAAGGATTACTTTATCCTATCCTAGGTATTCCTTAAAGAGGTGGGGTTTCAGGTGTCTCCGGAAGGTGGTGATTGACTCCGCTGTCCTGGCGTCGTGAGGGAGTTTGTTCCACCATTGGGGAGCCAGAGCAGCGAACAGTTTTGACTGGGCTGAGCGGGAACTGTACTTCCTCAGTGGTAGGGAGGCGAGCAGGCCAGAGGTGGATGAACGCAGTGCCCTTGTTTGGGTGTAGGGCCTGATCAGAGCCTGGAGGTACTGAGGTGCCGTTCCCCTCACAGCTCCGTAGGCAAGCACCATGGTCTTGTAGCGGATGCGAGCTTCAACTGGAAGCCAGTGGAGAGAGCGGAGGAGCGGGGTGACGTGAGAGAACTTGGGAAGGTTGAACACCAGACGTGTTTCAACATGAGTCTTCAATATTCCCAGGTAAGAAGTTTTAGGTTGTAGTTATTATAGGAATTATAGGACTATTTCTCTCTATACCATTTGTATTTCATTAACCTTTGACTATTGGAAGTTCTTATAGGCACTTTAGTATTGCCAGTGTAACAGTATAGCTTCTGTCCCTCTCCTCGCTCCTACCAGGGCTCGAACCAGGAACACATTGACAACAGCCACCCTCGATGCAGCGTTACCCATGCAGAGCAAGGGGAACAACCACTCCAAGTCTCAGAGCGAGTGACGTTTAAACGCTATTAGCACCCCCCCCTGCTAACTAGCTAGCCATTTAACATTGGTTACACCAGCCTAATCTCGGGAGTTGATAGGCTTGAAGTCATAAACAGCGCAATGATTGAAGCACAACGAGGAGCTGCTGGCAAAACGCATGAAAGTGCTGTTTGAATTAATTCTTACGAGCCTGCTGCTGCCTACCACCGCTCAGTCAGACTGCTCTATCAAATCATAGACTTAGTTATAACATAATAACACACATAAATACAAGCCTTAGGTCATTAATATGGTCGAATCCGGAATCTATCATTTCGAAAACATTTATTATTAAAATTCTGGCAAATTAGGCGACCCAAACTGTTGCATATACACTGACTCTGCGTGCAATGAACGCAAGAGCAGTGACACAATTTCACCTGGTTAATATTGCCTGCTAACATGGATTTCTTTTAGCTAAATATGCAGGTTTAAAAATATATACTTCTGTGTATTGATTTTAAGAAAGGCATTGATGTTTATGGTTAGGTACACATTGGAGCAAAGACAGTCCTTTTTCGCGAATACGCACCGCATCGATTACATGCAACGCAGGACACGCTAGATAAACTAGTAATATCATCAACCATGTGTAGTTAACTAGTAATTATGATTGATTGATTGATTTTTACAAGTTTAATGCTAGCTAGCAACTTAGCTTGGCTTACTGCATTCACACTGCATTCACGTAACAGGCAGGCTCCTCGTGGAGTGCAATGAGAGGGCAGATGGTTAGAGCGTTGGACTAGTTAACTCTAAGGTTGCAAGATTGAATCCTCGAGCTGACAAGGTAAAAATCTGTCGTTCTGCACCTGAACAAGGCAGTTAGCCCACCGTTCCTAGACCGTTATTGAAAATAAGAATGTGTCCTTAACTGACTTGCCTAGTTAAATAAATAGGCCAAATCGGTGTCCAAAAATACTGATTTCCGATTGTTATGAAAACTTGAAATCATCCCTAATTAATTGGCCATTCCGATTAATCGGTCAACCTCTAGTATGAAGTGGTGATAGATTAATGGTGAGAAAGATAGCTATGATGATATCTTAGTTTGATTAATACTTTCGCTATGGGTGGTTACAGAACGAGAGAGCGAGAGGGGAAGAAATAAAGGGAGCAGGCTGGTCATTTAAATATCACAGTTACAGCAACCCTTTGATCTGTCTGCTTGTAATTGGGGTCAGGGCAGGTGAGACACACACACACACACACACACACACACACACACACACACACACACACACACACACACACACACACACACACACACACACACACACACACACACACACACACACACACACACACACACACACACACACACACACACACACACACACACACACACACACACACACACACACACACACAAAGGTATAAGACAGCCTGTTTGGAAAAGGACAATCCAATCAGTGGACCACAAGATGTCTTTATGTAAGGCCATGTCCACAAAGAAGGAGAGTTAGTGAGTGTGAGATAGTTTGTAGTCGTGTTTTTGTTGGTGTGCGGGTACAGGAGGAAGAAAAGTGTTCACAATAATATTGTTCTTTATAATGAGAGGGTACAGAGTCTTCAGCCTATGTGTATATTTAAAAGACTGTGTGTTATAGTCCTATCCTATCTAAATTGGGAGATAATATAGACATCTGATGAAGTGAATAATGTATTAAAGGGCAGACAAAGGCTCTCACATGGCCAGGTAGGAAACTCAAATTCAAGACAGGAGCTGTCTGCTGATTGTTGGTTCCTCTCAGAGTTGCATTTCTAATGAAGCTTACTGTTGTAGGCGACTACAATGTTTTCTACCGATGGGGCATCCATTCTTCTCTAGCTGGCTCTGGTTAAAATTTGTATGACAGTGTTTAATGTGATGACCTGAACTAATTCAATTATTTCATTATGTTTATCTTCCCATCAGCATATAAAAGTATTATTTAATATAGTGAAACTATACCCCTTCTAAAATTGACTAAATAAATAATCCTCAGATATCTACACACAATACCCCACAATGTCAAAGCTAAAACAAGTTGATGTTTGCAAATGTATATAAAAAAAAAACCCAGATACCTTATTTACATAATTATTCAGACCCTTTGGTATGAGACTCGAAATTATGCTCAGGTGCATCCTGTTTCCATTGATCATCCTTGAGATGTTTCTACAACTTGACTGGAGTCCACCTGTGGTAAATACAGTTGATTGGACATGATTTGGAAAGGCACACACACCTGTCTATATAAAGGTCCCACAGTTTACAGTGCATATCAAAGCAAAGACCAAGCCATGAGGTCGAAGGAATTGTCCGTAGAGCGTGAGACAGGATTGTGTCGAAACACAGATCTGGGGAAGAGTACCAAAAAATGTCTGCAGTGTTGAAGGTCCTCAAGAACACAGTGCCCAAGAACAAGTTTGGAACCACCAAGACTCTTCCTAGAGCTGGCCAAACTGAGAAATCGGGAGAGAAGGGCCTTGGTCAGGGAGGTGACCAAGAACCTGATGGTCACTCTGACAGTGTTCTATAGTTACCCTGTGGAGATGGGAGAACCTTTTTAGAAAACCTGCTCCCGAGCCCTCAGGACCTCAAAGTGGGGCGAAGGTTCACCTTCCAACAGGACAACGACCCTAAGCACACAGGCAAGACACCACAGGAGTGGCTTTGGGACAAATCTCTAAGTGTCATTGAGTGGCCCAGCCAGAGCCCAGACCGGAACCCGATCAAACATCTCTGGAGACCTAAAAATAGCTGTGCAGCAACGCTCCCTATCCAACCTGACAGAGCTTCAGAGGATCTGCAGAGAAGAATGGAAGAAACTCCCCAAATACAGGTGTGCCAAGCTTGTAACGTCATACCCAAGAAGACTCGAAGGCTGTAATCGCTGCCAAAGGTGCTATAGCAAAGTACTGAGTAAAGGGTCTGAATACTTATGGAAATGTGATACGTTTTTGCTTTGTCATTATGGGGGGTGTAGATTGATGAGGGAAAAAAACTATTTAATACATTTTAGAATAAGGCTGTAAACTAACAAATTGTGGAAAAAGTCAAGGGGTCTGAATACTTCCCGAAGGCACTGTAAACTAGGTTGCTCTATTCGATTGGCTGAAAGATTAGACTGGCAGGTGGACGGGTGGCCTCCCTGGTACACACACATTAGCCTGTAAGGTTTGCTAATGAATTAATCTCTCACTCAGACGTGACTAATTGACTTTTTTTGCTTACCTACCGAGACAGGCGACTGAAGGGGATATTATGTTGACAAACTTTTTGTGTGTTCTGGTATTTCAGTGTCAGGGAATATGATTGAGCTGTATCTTGATGTGAAAAAACATTATTTGAGAGTCTAGGAAAGGTTGTGTTGCTGATGTTTTATCCCAAACTCATTAGGAGTTGAAAGGAATGTTAGGTTACGTGGTTAATTCCCGGAAAAAAATGTCAGCCAAGTCCGTCACTCCAAACATGGACAGAAAGTTGGACAGCATCGCCCTGATTCACTGTTGCAGAAATCAATGATTATTTCATGAAATCTTTATTCAGTTGTTGTCTGAAACAGGCTGTGGTGGAATAAGGGGTTGCGAAGGGTAGAATGTCTGGATTGACAGAGAGCCTAAAGAACACTATGAACACCAGAGCACAATGGTTAAAAGGTTTTCTTTCACTGCTGCAGGGCAGACTAGTGCCAGATGAGAGGATGGTTGTTGCTCTGACCCAGTGGCCTACAACAAGGGAGATTGGCTTGTATAAATGTGTCTTGAACACTGCTAATCCCCATCAGCCTCAGCTCCCAGCACCCCGTCTCACTCTTCCACCCCTCCCTCTCCGTCTTTCTCTCTCCCTCCATCCCTCAGTCTTTCTCTCTCCCTCCATCCCTCCGTCTTTCTCTCTCCCTCCATCCCTCTCCGTATTTCTCTCTCCCTCCATTCCTCTCAGTCTCTCCCTCCCTCCCTCCCTCCGTCTTTCTCTCTCCCTCCCTCCCTCCCTCTCCGTCTTTCTCTCTCACTCCATTCCTGTCTCTCTCTCTCTCTCCCTCCCTCCCTCCCTCTCTTTCTCTCTCCCTCCCTCTCTTTCTCTCTCCCTCCCTCCCTCTCCGTCTTTCTCTCTCCCTCCATCCCTCTCCGTATTTCTCTCTCCCTCCCTCCCTCTCCGTCTTTCTCTCTCCCTCCATCCCTCTCCGTCTTTCTCTCTCCCTCCATTCCTGTCTCTCTCTCTCTCTCCCTCCCTCCCTCCCTCTCTTTCTCTCTCCCTCCCTCCCTCTCCGTCTTTCTCTCTCCCTCCATCCCTCTCCGTATTTCTCTCTCCCTCCCTCCCTCTCCGTCTTTCTCTCTCCCTCCATCCCTCTCCGTCTGTCTTTCTCCCTCCCTCCCTCCCCTCCCTCCCTCCCTCTCAGTCTTTCTCCCTCCCTCCCTCCCTCCCTCCCTCCCTCCCTCCCTCCCTCCCTCCCTCCCTCCCTCCACGTCTTTCTCCCTCCCTCCCTCCACGTCTTTCTCCCTCCCTCCCTCCCTCCCTCCCTCCCTCCCTCCCTCCCTCCCTCCCTCCCCGTCTTTCTCCCTCCCTCTCCGTCTCCCTCCCTCCCTCTCCGTCTCCCTCCCTCCCTCCCTCCCTCCCTCCCTCCCTCCCTCCCTCCCTCCCTCTCAGTCTTTCTCTCTGTCTTTCTCTCTCCCTCCCTCCCTCCCTCCCTCCCTGTCTTTCTCTCTCTCTCCCTCCCTCCCTCTCCGTCTTTCTCTCTCCCTCCCTCTCCGTCTTTCTCTCTCCGTCTTTTTCTCTCCCTCTCCTGTCCTCTCTTACACACACCTCTCTTTCTGCTTCTCCTCTCTTCTATCTCTCCACTCAGAGCTTGTGTAAATGTGTGTCCTAAACTCATCAAACTGCAGCCTTCCCTTAGCTGGAAATCAGTGATATACAGGCTGTGGGGACAGAGTGGGGCTGGTACAGATGACTGGGCTGGTGGTTTGATTACAAACGGATCAAAGAATGGCCTGATCCATTAATAAAAGGATGAATAAATGAATGCAGGGAGGTATGGAGGAGAAAGTAGTGTAAGATCTGGGATCAGGATTTTAAGCTTCCTGTTTCTAAATATAGTCCCAAAACGCTGTCATCCATTAGCAACACTCATAACAGCAAGACCCACCGGATACAAGGAGGACAGAGGAGATGATTTGCTGTGTGTCATTGGACAGTGTTAGACAGGCAGTGCAAGGTAGTTAGAGGTCTTACCCTGAGTGTGTTGGATGTTGAGCTGGTTGATTTGCTCAGTGAACTCGTTTTCCTCGATGGTCTCAGTGCGAGGGACAGACAGAGAGAAACGTCGCTTAAAGTTCTTCATCTTGTTCATGGCGCTGAGAGAGAGAGAGAGCACAAGGCATACATGTATGTAAATGACTGGGTATCGAACCCTGTTTTTTTTGCTGTATATCACTCCAGACTCATACTACACCGGCTCCGACGCTCGTCGGATGTGGCAGGGCTTGCAAACTATTACAGACTACAAGGGGAAGCACAGCCGCGAGCTGCCCAGTGACACGAGCGAAATCACTTCTATGCTCGCTTCGAGGCAAGCAACACTGAGGCATGCATGAGAGCATCAGTTGTTCCGGACGACTGTGTGATCACGCTCTCCGTAGCCAACGTGAGTAAGACCTTTAGCACATTGGCTAACCGGGCTATCTGCATTGTGTCCCACCACCCGCCAACCCCTCTTTTTACGCATCTGCTACTCTCTGTTCATCATATATGTACATACTACCTCAATAAGCCTGACTAACAGGTGTCTGTATATAGCCCTGCTACTCTTTTTTCAAATGTCTTTTTACTGTTTTACTTTTTATTTCTTTACTTACCTACACACACACACACTTTTTTTTCACACCATTGGTCAGAGCCTGCAAGTAAGCATTTCACATTTCATTTCACCTGTTATATTCGGCGCACGTGACAAATCAACTTTGATTCGATGTAAGCCCACTGAGGTAAAAGCCATCCCAGCTTACAATTGGCTCATTCATCCCCCCTCCTATCCCCTGTAACTATTCCCCAGATCGTTGCTGTAAATTAGAATGGTTTCTCAGTCAAAGTACCTGGTAAAATAAGGGTTAAATAAATAGATCCAGATCCAAGGCAAAGTTACTCAAACAACACCATGTCCTTAACATTTTACAGGCTACGACCACATTATACAATTTGAACCACTAACCATAATCCCCGGGGTGAAAGAGCATAACGATCAGACTGTCTGGACAGAGGAAAGTGAATATGTAACTACCCTCTGCTGAACCAATGTTCTCTAACCTAACTGCACACCCTCCCATGGCACACCAAACAGAACAGCTCCCGTTAGTGATTGGGTTGTGGTCTTTGGTCAGAAACAGAGAGACAGAGAGGCAGTCTCTGTGTGTGGTGCTCCCTGGCTGTTAAAAATGCTAACATCAGATCACTGATTGACGGAATAATGAGGCAGCGAAATAGCAGGAGAGCATTTAATCAATACAGTCACCTCTCTGTCATGGCCCAGACACTGCTTTGTCAATACATCACATAACCATATAACCCTCTCCCCCCACTCATTATATCATTCTCTCACTCTCACTCACTGCGCAGCAGTGCAGGGTGGTTGCTATGGTCTCCTACTTTCTAATTAGTTTCCTTTCAGACTGTGTGTGTGATGTAATTATTTTAAGACCTAAGAGTAGGCAGAACTATGTTCCTCAGTCGTACACATGCTTGTGCGTGCATGTGTGTAACGGACATCACGCTGCTTGCTTAGAGTACCACGTCCTCCTAATTTGGCTCACCCCGAGGCATGAATCCAGGACCTCTGCATTTCTAGCACACGTGATCACCCTCCTGAAGCATCTTACCAGTCGGTGCCACTACACAATGTACAATTCGTCTGTGTAATTTCTTATTCCATTTTTCAATCATTTGAACCTGAAGATGCACACTTCGCTTTAAAGTGACAATCAACAGTAGAAACAATATCAGCTCCTGTTTAGGTAAAAAGGCTGAGGGATGGGCCTGGAGAAATGTAACCACCATCCATGATATCAACATCTTAGTTCTGACCATGTTGAGGCTACATAGTGTTTGTTTACATTTACATCATTTACAAACATTGGAGTAAAACAAGCTTATATTTTGGGTTCTGATGGGGTACAACAGTTGAACTAAGCTCATGAGAATAAGAATTCTGTTCATTGACTACAGCTCAGCATTCAACACCATAGTACCCTCCAAGCTCTTCATCAAGCTGGAGGCCCTGGTTCTTAACCCCACCCTGTGCAACTGGGTCCAGGACTTTCTGACCGGCCACCCCAGGTGGTGAAGATAGGAAACAACATCTCCACTTCGCTGACCCTCAACACTGGGGCCCCTCAAGGGTGTGTGCTCAGCCCTCTCCTGTACTCCCTGTTCACCCACGACTGCGTGGCCATGCACGCCTCCAACTCAATCATCAGGTTTGCAGATGACACAGCATTAGTGGGCTTGATCACCAACAATGACTAGACAGCCTACAGGGAGGAGGTGAGGGCACTCGGAGTGTGGTGTCAGGAAAACAACCTCTCACTCTACATCAACAAAGCAAAGGAGATGATTGTGGACTTCAGGAAACAGCAGAGGGAGCACCCCCCTATCCACATCGAAGGGACAGCAGGGGAAGGTGGAAAGTTAAGTTCCTGGGTTTACACATCACAGACAAACTGAAATGGTCCACCCACACAGACAGTGTGGTGAAGAAGGCACAACAGTGCCTATGGAGCGCTGACCCAGGTGCCATCAAATCCTGACACGTTCCGTCGGGCGAATTCCATGCAAAAAGCACCAACACAGCAACTCCCTGATTTCTCTCTCCTCCAATTTCCCCATTAACTCCTTCACAGTCTCTGCTTCGCTCACCTCCAACACCGGCTCTGGTTCTGGTCTCCTCCTTGGCTCCTCACGATAAACAGGGAGAGTTGGCTCAGGTCTGACTCCTGACTCTGCCACACTCTCCCTGAGCCCCCCCCCCAATACATTTTTGGGGCTGACTCTCAGGCTTCCATCCGCTACGCCGTGCTGCCTCCTCATACCTGCGCCTCTCAGCTTTCGCCGCCTCCAGTTCTTCCTTGGGGCGGCAATATTCTCCAGGCTGAGCCCAGGGTCCTTTACCGTCCAGTTCGTCCTCCTCCTTGGGCTGCTCCTGTTGCCTCTTCTCCTGCTGCACCTTTGGGCGGCTACACTCCCCTGGTTTAGCCCAGGGTCCTCTCCCGTCGAGGATTTCCTCCCATTTCCAGAAATCCTTATTGCGCATCTCCTCTTTGGGCTGCTCCTGCCTGTTGACACCCTGCTTGGTCCGTTTAGGGTGGGTGATTCTATAACGGCAATAAATAGGCCATGGTGGCGAAATAATTACAATATACCAATTAAACACTGGAGTGATGGATGTGCAGAAGATGAATGTGCAAGTAGAGATACTGGGGTGCAAAAGACCAAGATAAATAAATAAATACAGTATGGGGGATGAGGTAGTTGGATGGGCTATTTACAGATGGTCTATGTACAGGTGCAGTGATCTGTGAGCTGCTCTGACAGCTGGTGCTTAAAGCTAGTGAGGGAGATATGAGTCTCCAGCTTCAGTGATTTTTGCAGTTCATTCCAGTCATTGGCAGCAGAGAACTGGAAGGAAAGGCGGTCAAATAAGGAATTGGCTTTGGGGTTGACCAGTGAGATATACCTGCTGGAGGGAGTGCGACAGGTGGGTGCTGCTATGGTGACCAGTGAGCTGAGATAAGGCAGAGCTTAACCAGTTGAAGCTAGGGGGGCGCTATTTCATTATTGGATAAAAAAACGTGCCCGTTTTAAGCACAATATATTCTCACAAAAAGATGCTCGACTATGCATATAATTGCCAGCTTTGGAAAGAAAACACTCTGACGTTTTCAAAGCTGCAAAGATATTATGCAAAGATGGTTATCTGGCGCCGACTGAGATGGCCGCCTCGCTTCGCGTTCCTAGGAAACTATGCAGTTTTTTGTTTTTTTACGTGTTATTTCTTACATTAGTACCCCAGGTCATCTTAGGTTTCATTACATACAGTCGAGAAGAACTACTGAATATAAGCTCAGCGTCACCTCACCATCAGTACGACCAAGAATATGTTTTCCGCCGCGACGCGGATCCTGTGTTCTGCCTTACAAACAGGACAACGGAATGGATCGCTTGCAGCGACCCAAGGAAACGACTACGAAAAAGAGGGAAACGCGGCGGTGTTCTGGTCAAAGGGCACATCGCGCACCACTTCCCAGTATTCTTCTTGCCAATGTCCAGTCTCTCGACAACAAGGTTGATGAAATCCGAGCAAGGGTGGCATTCCAGAGGGACATCAGAGACTGCAACGTTCTCTGCTTTACGGAAACATGGCTTACTGGGAAGACGCTATCCAGGGCGGTGCAGCCAACGGGTTTCTCCACGCATCGCGCGGACAGAAACAAACATCTCTCTGGTAAGAAGAGTGGCGGGGGCGTATGCCTCATGACTAACGGGACATGGTGTGATGAAGGAAACATACAGGAACTCAAATCCTTCTGTTCACCTGATTTAGAATTCCTCACAATCAAATGTAGACCGCATTATCTTCCAAGAGAATTCTCTTCGATTATAATCACAGCCGTATATATCCCCCCCCAAGCAGACACATCGATGGCTCTGAACAAACTTTATTTAACTCTTTGCAAACTGGAAAACATTTATCCGGAGGCTGCATTCATTGTAGCTGGGGATTTTAACAAAGCCAATCTGAAAACAAGACTCCCTAAAT
Organism: Oncorhynchus keta; assembly: GCF_023373465.1. Taxonomy (NCBI): domain Eukaryota; kingdom Metazoa; phylum Chordata; class Actinopteri; order Salmoniformes; family Salmonidae; genus Oncorhynchus; species Oncorhynchus keta. The sequence goes on along the minus strand of NC_068441.1, from coordinate 21,697,861 downwards.
TTTATCAGCATATCGATTGCGCAACCAGGGGTGGTAAACCCTTGGATCATTGTTACTCTAACTTCCGCGACGCACATAAGGCCCTGCCCCGCCCCCCTTTCGGAAAAGCTGACCACGACTCCATTTTGCTGATCCCTGCCTACAGGCAGAAATTAAAACAAGAGGCTCCCACGCTGAGGTCTGTCCAACGCTGGTCAGACCAAGCTGACTCTACACTCCAAGACTGCTTCCATCACGTGGACTGGGACATGTTTCGTATTGCGTCAGATGGGAATATTGACGAATACGCTGATTCGGTGTGCGAGTTCATTAGAACGTGCGTCGAATATGTCGTTCCCATAGCAACGATAAAAACATTCCCTAACCAGAAACCGTGGATTGATGGCAGCATTCGCGTGAAACTGAAAGCGCGAACCACTGCTTTTAATCAGGGCAAGGTGTCTGGCAACATGACTGAATACAAACAGTGCAGCTATTCCCTCCGCAAGGCTATTAAACAAGCTAAGCGTCAGTACAGAGACAAAGTGGAATCTCAATTCAATGGCTCAGACACAAGAGGCATGTGGCAGGGTCTACAGTCAATCACGGACTACAAGATGAAATCCAGCCCAGTCACGGACCAGGATGTCTTGCTCCCAGGCAGACTAAATAACTTTTTGGCCCGCTTTGAGGACAATACAGTGCCACTGACACGGCCTGCAACGGAAACATGCGGTCTCTCCTTCACTGCAGCCGAGGTGAGTAAGACATTTAAACGTGTTAACCCTCGCAAGGCTGCAGGCCCAGACGGCATCCCCAGCCGCGCCCTCAGAGCATGCGCAGACCAGCTGGCCGGTGTGTTTACGGACATATTCAATCAATCCCTATACCAGTCTGCTGTTCCCACATGCTTCAAGAGGGCCACCATTGTTCCTGTTCCCAAGAAAGCTAAGGTAACTGAGCTAAACGACTACCGCCCGTAGCACTCACTTCCGTCATCATGAAGTGCTTTGAGAGACTAGTCAAGGACCATATCACCTCCACCCTACCTGACACCCTAGACCCACTCCAATTTGCTTACCGCCCAAATAGGTCCACAGACGATGCAATCTCAACCACACTGCACACTGCCCTAACCCACCTGGACAAGAGGAATACCTATGTGAGAATGCTGTTCATCGACTACAGCTCGGCATTCAACACCATAGTACCCTCCAAGCTCGTCATCAAGCTCGAGACCCTGGGTCTCGACCCCGCCCCTGTGCAACTGGGTACTGGACTTCCTGACGGGCCGCCCCCAGGTGGTGAGGGTAGGCAACAACATCTCCTCCCCGCTGATCCTCAACACGGGGCCCCACAAGGGTGCGTTCTGAGCCCTCTCCTGTACTCCCTGTTCACCCACGACTGCGTGGCCACGCACGCTCCAACTTAATCATCAAGTTTGCGGACGACACAACAGTGGTAGGCTTGATTACCAACAACGACGAGACGGCCTACAGGTAGGAGGTGAGGGCCCTCGGAGTGTGGTGTCAGGAAAATAACCTCACACTCAACGTCAACAAAACTAAGGAGATGATTGTGGACTTCAGGAAACAGCAGAGGGAACACCCCCTATCCACATCGATGGAACAGTAGTGGAGAGGGTAGCTAGTTTTAAGTTCCTCGGCATACACATCACAGACAAACTGAATTGGTCCACTCACACTGACAGCGTCGTGAAGAAGGCGCAGCAGCGCCTATTCAACCTCAGGAGGCTGAAGAAATTCGGCTTGTCACCAAAAGCACTCACAAACTTCTACAGATGCACAATCGAGAGCATCCTGGCGGGCTGTATCACCGCCTGGTACGGCAACTGCTCCGCCCTCAACCGTAAGGCTCTCCAGAGGGTAGTGAGGACTGCACAACGCATCACCGGGGCAAACTACCTGCCCTCCAGGACACCTACACCACCCGTTGTTACAGGAAGGCCATAAAGATCATCAAGGACATCAACCACCCGAACCACTGCCTGTTCACCCCGCTATCATCCAGAAGGCGAGGTCAGTACAGGTGCATCAAAGCTGGGACCGAGAGACTGAAAAACAGCTTCTATCTCAAGGCCATCAGACTGTTAAACAGCCACCACTAACATTGAGTGGCTGCTGCCAACACACTGTCATTGACACTGACCCAACTCCAGCCATTTTAATAATGGGAATTGATGGGAATTATGTAAATATATCACTAGCCACTTTAAACAATGCTACCTTATATAATGTTACTTACCCTACATTATTCATCTCATATGCATATGTATATACTGTACTCTACATCATCGACTGCATCCTTATGTAACACATGTATCACTAGCCACTTTAACTATGCCACTTTGTTTACTTTGTCTACACACTCATCTCATATGTATATACTGTACTCGATACCATCTACTGTATGCTGCTCTGTACCATCACTCATTCATATATCCTTATGTACATGTTCCTTATCCCCTTACACTGTGTATAAGACAGTAGTTTTGAAATTGTTAGTTAGATTACTTGTTGGTTATCACTGCATTGTCGGAACTAGAAGCACAAGCATTTCGCTACACTCGCATTTAACATCTGCTAACCATGTGTATGTGACAAATAAAATTTGATTTGATTTGATTTGTGCGTGCCCCAGAACTGATCTTACAGGCGAAACCAAGATGCAACTTCAAACCGGAAATGAGCAGGATTTTTGAGGCTCTGTTTTCCATTGTCTCCTTATATGGCTGTGAATATGCTGTGAACGAGCTTATGTGCTCTGCCGTTCCTCCAAGATGTCTGCAGCATTGTGACGTATTTGTAGGCATATCATTGGAAGATTGGCCATAAGAGACTACATTTGCCAGGGTCCCGTCCGGTGTCCTTTGTCTACGTTGGTGCGTAACTCTCAGTGGCAATAATTTTACCATGCGACACAGACAGAGAAGTATCGTTCCTGGAAGTGTGCATCATTGAAGAGATATGTGAAAAACACCTTGAGGATTGGTTCTAAACAACGTTTGCCATGTTTCAGTCGATATTATGGAGTTAATTTGGAAAAATGTTCAGCGTTTGGATAACTGAATTTTCGTTTTTGTTTTGGTAGCCAAACGTGACGCACCAAACGGACCGATTTCTCCTGCACAAAAAATATTTCAGGAAAAACTGAACATTGCTATCTAACTGAGAGTCTCCTCATTGAAAACATCCGAAGTTCTTCAAAGGTAAATTATTTATTTGAATGTTTTTGCTGGTTTTTGTGAAAATGTTTCCTGCTGATGCTAACGCTAAATGCTACGCTAGCTATCAGTACTGTTACACAAATGCTAGTTTGCTATGCTTGAGAAGCTTATTTTTGAAAATCTGAGATGACAGTGTTGTTAACAAAAGGCTAAGCTTGAGAGCTAGCATATTAATTTCATTTCATTTGCGATTTTCATGAATAGTTAACGTTGCGTTATGGTATTGAGCTTGAGGCTATGATTACGCTACTGGATCCGGCATGGCTCCACGCAAGAAGTTAACCAAGCAAAGACTTGTAGATGACCTGGAGCCAGTGGGTTTGGCAACGAATATGAAGCGAGGGCAAGCCAACGAGAGCGTACAGGTCACAGTGGTGGGTAGTATATGGGGCTTTGGTGACAAAACAGATGGCAGTGTGATAGACTGCATCCAATTTGTTGAGTAGAGTGTTGGAGGCTATTATGTAAATGACATTTCCGAAGTCGAGGATCGGTAGGATGGTCAGTTTTACAAGCATATGTTTGGCAGAATGAGTGAAGGATGCTTTGTTGTGAAATAGGAAGCCGATTCTATATTTGATTTTGGATTGGAGATGGTTAATGTGAGTCTGGAAGGAGAGTTTAGTCTAGCCAGACCCCTAGGTATTTGTAGTTGTCCACATATTCTAAGTCAGAACCGTCCAGAGTAATGATGCTGGACGGGCGTGCAGGTGCAGGCAGCGATAGATTTAAGAGCATGCATTTCGTTTTACTTGTATTTAAGAACAGTTGGAGGCCACGGAAGGAGAGTTGTATGGCATTGAAGCTCGTCTGGAGGTTAGTTAACAACACAGTGCCCAAAGAAGGGCCAGAAGTACACAGAATGGTGTCATCTGCGTAGAGGTGGATCAAAGAATCACCAGCAGCAAGAGCAACATCATTGATGTATACAGAGAAGAGAGTCGGCCCGAGAATTGAACCTTCTGGCACCCCCATAGAGACTGCCAGAGGTGCGGAACACACGCCCTACAATTTGACATATTGAACTCTATCAGAGAAGTAGTTGGTGAACCAGGCGAGGCAGTCATTTGAGAAACCAAGGATGTTGAGTCTGCCGATAAGAATGTGGTGATTGACAGAGTCGAAAGCCTTGGCCAGGTCGATGAATACGGTTGCACAGTAATGTCTCTTATCGATGGCGGTTATGATGTAATTTAAGACATTGAGCATGGCTGAGGTGCAACCATGACCAGCTCTGAAACCAGATTGCATAGCGGAGAAGGTACGGTGGGAATCGAAATGGTCGGTAATCTGTTTGTTGACTTGGCTTTCGAAGACCTTAGAAAGTCAGGATAGGATAGATATAGGTCTGTAGCAGTTTGGGTCTAGAATGACTCCCCCTTTAAAGAGGGGGATGATGGCGGCAGCTTTCCAATCTTTGGGAATCTCAGACGATACGAAAGAGAGGTTGAACAGGCTAGTAATAGGGGTTGCAACAATTTCAGCAGATAATTTTAGAAAGAGAGGGTCCAGATTGTCTAGCCTGGCTGATTTGTAGGGGTCCAGATTTTGCAGCTCTTTCAGAACAACATTCCAATCACTGGACACTTTAATAGATGGATCACTAGTCACTTTAAATAATGCCACTTTAAATCATGTTTACATATATTACATTACTCATATCACATGTGCAGTATATACTGTATTTTATACCATCTATGCCGCTCGACCATCGCTCATTCATATACATACAGTTGAAGTCGGAAGTTTAATTGTATTTGGCTAAGGTGTATTTAAACACAGTTTTTCACAATTCCTGACATTTAATCCTAGTAAAAATTCCCTGTTTTAGGTCAGTAAGGATCACCACTTTATTTTAAGAATGTGAAATGTCAGCATAATAGTAGAGAGAATGATTTATTTCAGCTTTTATTTCTTTAATCACATTCCAATTGGGTCAGAAGTTTACATGCAATCAATTAGTATTTGGTGGCATTGCCTTTAAATTGTTTAAGCTTCCCACAATAGGTTGGGTGGACTTTGGCCCATTCCACCAGAGCTGGTGTAACTGAGTCAGGTTTGTAGGCCTCCTTGCTCACACACACTTTTTCAGTTCTGCCCACACATTTTCTATAGACTTGAGGTCAAAGCTTTGTTTTGGCCACTCCAATACCTTGACTTTGTTGTCCTTAAGCCATTTTGCCACAACTTTGGAAGTATGCTTGGGTTCATTGTCCATTTGAGACCAAGCTTTAACTTCTAACTCCTGACTGATGTCTAGATGTTGCTTCAATATATCCACGTAATTTTCCTTCCTCATGAAGCCATCTATTTTGTGAAGCGCACGAGTCCCTCCTGCAGCCAAGCACCTCCACAACATGATGCTGCCATCCCCGTGCTTCGTGGTTGGGATGGTGTTCTTCGGCTTGCAAGCCTCCCCCTTTTTCCTCCAAACATAACAATGGTCATTATGGCCAGACAGTTCTATTTATGTTTCATCAGACCAGAGGACATTTCTCTAAAAAGTATGATCTTTGTCCCCATGTGCAGTTGCAAACCGTAGTCTAGCTTTTTTTACTGCGTTTTTGGAGCAGTGGATTCTTCCTTGTTGAGATGAACGTGGTACAGATGAACGTGGTACCTTTGGAAATTTCCCCCAAGGATGAACCAGACTTGGAGGTCTACAATTTGTCAAGCAAAGATGCACTGAGTTTAAGGTAGGCCTTGAAATACATACACAGGTACACCTCGGACCTGGCATCCTTTCACTCCCTCCTCTCTACATTTTCCTCCTCTGTCTCTGCTGCTAAAGCCACTTTCTACCACTCTAAATTCCAAGCATCTGCCTCTAACCCTAGGAAGCTCTTTGCCACCTTCTCCTCCCTCCTGAATCCTCCTCCCCCTCCCCCTCTCTGCAGATGACTTCGTCAACCATTTTGAAAAGAAGGTCGACGACATCCGATCCTCGTTTGCTAAGTCAAACGACACCGCTGGTTCTGCTCACACTGCCCTACCCTGTGCTCTGACCTCTTTCTCCCCTCTCTCTCCAGATGAAATCTTGCGTCTTGTGACGGCCGGCCGCCCAACAACCTGCCCGCTCGACCCTATCCCCTCCTCTCTTCTCCAGACCATTTCCGGAGACCTTCTCCCTTACCTCACCTCGCTCATCAACTCATCCCTGACCGCTGGCTACGTCCCTTCCGTCTTCAAGAGAGCGAGAGTTGCACCCCTTCTGAAAAAACCTACACTCGATCCCTCCGATGTCAACAACTACAGACCAGTATCCCTTCTTTCTTTTCTCTCCAAAACTCTTGAACGTGCCGTCCTTGGCCAGCTCTCCCGCTATCTCTCTCAGAATGACCTTCTTGATCCAAATCAGTCAGGTTTCAAGACTAGTCATTCAACTGAGACTGCTCTTCTCTGTATCACGGAGGCGCTCCGCACTGCTAAAGCTAACTCTCTCTCCTCTGCTCTCATCCTTCTAGACCTATCGGCTGCCTTCGATACTGTGAACCATCAGATCCTCCTCTCCACCCTCTCCGAGTTGGGCATCTCCGGCGCGGCCCACGCTTGGATTGCGTCCTACCTGACAGGTCGCTCCTACCAGGTGGCGTGGCGAGAATCTGTCTCCTCACCACGCGCTCTCACCACTGGTGTCCCCCAGGGCTCTGTTCTAGGCCCTCTCCTATTCTCGCTATACACCAAGTCACTTGGCTCTGTCATAACCTCACATGGTCTCTCCTATCATTGCTATGCAGACGACACACAATTAATTTTCTCCTTTCCCCCTTCTGATGACCAGGTGGCGAATCGCATCTCTGCATGTCTGGCAGACATATCAGTGTGGATGACGGATCACCACCTCAAGCTGAACCTCGGCAAGACGGAGCTGCTCTTCCTCCCGGGGAAGGACTGCCCGTTCCATGATCTCGCCATCACGGTTGACAACTCCATTGTGTCCTCCTCCCAGAGCGCTAAGAACCTTGGCGTGATCCTGGACAACACCCTGTCGTTCTCAACTAACATCAAGGCAGTGGCCCGTTCCTGTAGGTTCATGCTCTACAACATCCGCAGAGTACGACCCTGCCTCACACAGGAAGCGGCGCAGGTCCTAATCCAGGCACTTGTCATCTCCCGTCTGGATTACTGCAACTTGCTGTTGGCTGGGCTCCCTGCCTGTGCCATTAAACCCCTACAACTCATCCAGAACGCCGCAGCCCGTCTGGTGTTCAACCTTCCCAAGTTCTCTCACGTCACCCCGCTCCTCTGCTCTCTCCACTGGCTTCCAGTTGAAGCTCGCATCCGCTACAAGACCATGGTGCTTGCCTACGGAGCTGTGAGGAGAACGGCACCTCAGTACCTCCAGGCTCTGATCAGGCCCTACACCCAAACAAGGGCACTGCGTTCATCCACCTCTGGCCTGCTCGCCTCCCTACCACTGAGGAAGTACAGTTCCCGCTCAGCCCAGTCAAAACTGTTCGCTGCTCTGGCTCCCCAATGGTGGAACAAACTCCCTCACGACGCCAGGACAGCGGAGTCAATCACCACCTTCCGGAGACACCTGAAACCCCACCTCTTTAAGGAATACCTAGGATAGGATAAAGTAATCCTTCTCACCCCCCTTAAAAGATTTAGATGCACTAATGTAAAGTGGCTGTTCCACTGGTGGTCATAAGGTGAATGCACCAATTTGTAAGTCGCTCTGGATAAGAGCGTCTGCTAAATGACTTAAATGTAATGTAAATGTACCTCCAATCGACTCAAATGATGTCAATTAGCCTATCAGAAGCTTCTAAAGCCATGACATACTTTTCTGGGATTTTCCAAGCTGTTTAAAGGCACTGTCAACTGTATGTAAACTTCTGACCAACTGGAATTGTAATACAGTGAATTATAAGTTAAATAATCTGTCTGTAAACAATTGTTGGTAAAATTACTGTGTCATGCACAAAGTAGATGTCATAGAACTATAGTTCTAGCAAGTCAGTTAGCACAAGAAATTTGTGTAGTGGTTGAAAAAACTAGTTTTAACCAATAAAATTAGATTGAGTCATTTATAAACTATATTCTTTGATTGGAAAGCAGCTGCGATCATCCCCCTCTTCAAAGGGGGGGACACTCTTGACCCAAACTGCTACAGACCTATATCTATCCTACCATGCCTTTCTAAGGTCTTCGAAAGCCAAGTCAACAAACAGATTACCGACCATTTTGAATCTCAACATACCTTCTCTGCTATGCAATCTGGTTTCAGAGCTGGTCATGGGTGCACCTCAGCCACACTCAAGGTCCTAAACGATATCTTAACCGCCATCGATAAGAAACATTACTGTGCAGCCGTATTCATTGATCTGGCCAAGGCTTTCGACTCTGTCAATCACCACATCCTCATCGGCAGACTCGACAGCCTTGGTTTCTCAAATGATTGCCTCGCCTGGTTCACCAACTACTTCTCTGATAGAGTTCAGTGTGTCAAATCGGAGGGTCTACTGTCCGGACCTCTGGCAGTCTCTATGGGGGTGCCACAGGGTTCAATTCTTGGACCGACTCTCTTCTCTGTATACATAAATGAGGTCGCTCTTGATGCTGGTGAGTCTCTGATCCACCTTTACGCAGACGACACCATTCTGTATACTTCCGGCCCTTCTTTGGACACTGTGTTAACAACCCTCCAGGCAAGCTTCAATGCCATACAACTCTCCTTCCGTGGCCTCCAATTGCTCTTAAATACAAGTAAAACTAAATGCATGCTCTTCAACCGATCGCTACCTGCACCTACCCGCCTGTCCAACATCACTACTCTGGACGGCTCTGACTTAGAATACGTGGACAACTACAAATACTTAGGTGTCTGGTTAGACTGTAAACTCTCCTTCCAGACCCATATCAAACATCTCCAATCCAAAGTTAAATCTAGAATTGGCTTCCTATTTCGCAACAAAGCATCCTTCACTCATGCTGCCAAACATACCCTTGTAAAACTGACCATCCTACCAATCCTCGACTTTGGCGATGTCATTTACAAAATAGCCTCCAATACCCTACTCAACAAATTGGATGCAGTCTATCACAGTGCAATCCGTTTTGTCACCAAAGCCCCATATACTACCCACCATTGCGACCTGTACGCTCTCGTTGGCTGGCACTCGCTTCATACTTGTCGCCAAACCCACTGGCTCCATGTCATCTACAAGACCCTGCTAGGTAAAGTCCCCCCTTATCTCAGCTCGCTGGTCGCCATAGCATCTCCCACCTGTAGCACACGCTCCAGCAGGTATATCTCTTTAGTCACCCCCAAAACCAATTCTTTCTTTGGCCGCCTCTCCTTCCAGTTCTCTGCTGCCAATGACTGGAACGAGCTACAAACATCTCTGAAACTGGAAACTGAAATCTCCCTCACTAGCTTTACATTTACATTTAAGTCATTTAGCAGACGCTCTTATCCAGAGCGACTTACAAATTGGTGCATTCACCTTATGACATCCAGTGGAACAGCCACTTTACAATAGTGCATCTAAATATTTTAAGGGGGGTGAGAAGGATTACTTTATCCTATCCTAGGTATTCCTTAAAGAGGTGGGGTTTCAGGTGTCTCCGGAAGGTGGTGATTGACTCCGCTGTCCTGGCGTCGTGGGGAGTTTGTTCCACCATTGGGGGCCAGAGCAGCAAACAGTTTTGACTGGGCTGAGCGGGAACTGTACTTCCTCAGTGGTAGGGAGGCGAGCAGGCCAGAGGTGGATGAACGCAGTGCCCTTGTTTGGGTGTAGGGCCTGATCAGAGCCTGGAGGTACTGAGGTGCCGTTCCCCTCACAGCTCCGTAGGCAAGCACCATGGTCTTGTAGCGGATGCGAGCTTCAACTAGAAGCCAGTGGAGAGAGCGGAGGAGCAGGGTGACGTGAGAGAACTTGGGAAGGTTGAACACCAGACGGGCTGCAGCGTTCTGGATGAGTTGTAGGGGTTTAATGGCACAGGCAGGGAGCCCAACCAACAGCGAGTTGCAGTAATCCAGACGGGAGATGACAAGTGCCTGGATTAGGACCTGCGCCGCTTCCTGTGTGAGGCAGGGTCGTACTCTGCGGATGTTGTAGAGCATGAACCTACAGGAACAGGCAACCGCCTTGATGTTAGTTGAGAACGACAGGGTGTTGTCCAGGATCACGCCAAGGTTCTTAGCGCTCTGGCAGGAGGACACAATGGAGTTGTCAACCGTGATGGCGAGATCATGGAACGGGCAGTCCTTCCCCGGGAGGAAGAGCAGCTCCGTCTTGCCGAGGTTCAGCTTGAGGTGGTGATCCGTCATCCACACTGATATGTCTGCCAGACATGCAGAGATGTGATTCGCCACCTGGTCATCAGAAGGGGGAAAGGAGCGCCTCCGTGATACAGAGAAGAGCAGTCTCAGTTGAATGACTAGTCTTGAAACCTGACTGATTTGGATCAAGAAGGTCATTCTGAGAGAGATAGCGGGAGAGCTGGCCAAGGACGGCACGTTCAAGAGTTTTGGAGAGAAAAGAAAGAAGGGATACTGGTCTGTAATTGATGACATCGGAGGGATCGAGTGTAGGTTTTTCCAGAAGGGGTGCAACTCTCGCTCTCTTGAAGACGGAAGGGACGTAGCCAGCGGTCAGGGATGAGTTGATGAGCGAGGTGAGGTAAGGGAGAAGGTCTCCGGAAATGGTCTGGAGAAGAGAGGAGGGGATAGGGTCAAGCGGGCAGGTTGTTGGGCGGCCAGCCGTCACAAGACGCGAGATTTCATCTGGAGAGAGGGGAGAAAGAGGTCAGAGCACAGGGTAGGGCAGTGTGAGCAGAACCAGCGGTGTCGTTTGACTTAGCAAACAAGGATCGGATGTCGTCGACCTTCTTTTCAAAATGGTTGACGAAGTCATCTGCAGAGAGGGAGGAGGGGGAGGGGGAGGAGGATTCAGGAGGGAGGAGAAGGTGGCAAAGAGCTTCCTAGGGTTAGAGGCAGATGCTTGGAATTTAGAGTGGTAGAAAGTAGCTTTAGCAGCAGAGACAGAGGAGGAAAATGTAGAGAGGAGGGAGTGAAAGGATGCCAGGTCCGCAGGGAGGCGAGTTTTCCTCCATTTCCGCTCGGCTGCCCGGAGCCTTGTTCTGTGAGCTCGCAATGAGTCGTCGACTTTAAGCACCAACTGTCAGAGCATCTTACAGATTACTGCACCTGTACATAGCCCACCTATAATTTAGCCCAAACAACTACCTCTTTCCCAACTGTATTTTATTTATTTATTTATTTTGCTCCTTTGCACCCCATTATTTTTATTTCTACTTTGCACATTCTTCTATTGCAAAACTACCATTCCAGTGTTTTACTTGCTATATTGTATTTTACTTTGCCACCATGGCCTTTTTTGCCTTTACCTCCCTTCTCACCTCATTTGCCCACATTGTATATAGACTTGTTTATACTGTATTATTGACTGTATGTTTGTTTTTACTCCATGTGTAACTCTGTGTCGTTGTATCTGTCGAACTGCTTTGCTTTATCTTGGCCAGGTCGTAATTGTAAATGAGAACTTGTTCTCAACTTGCCTACCTGGTTAAATAAAGGTGAAATAAAATAAAATAAATACAAAATTCTTTAAGAATTAATGGGTATATGCCATTCATTTATAAAAATAGATGTAGCAACTGGTGATCGCCCCTTTAAAAGCAACGTCTGTTAGGCAGATGACCAGCAAACCTGGTGTTGCATTAAATCTTTCCCCTCAAAGGTTGGAGACAAGAGAATGATAGTTCTATGTCCTTTGGATTCAACCTCTCGATTCATTGCTCTTCTCAGAGATCTGTATTCAATGATGATATGCTCATGTCTCCGTGCCCTAACAATGGGAGTCATTGTCCCAAAGGCGGGAAGACAGGCGACAAGCTTAGATCCAAAATAAGCCCATAGAAACGCATTTGGCTTATTTTGCAAAGATTTTGGGCAAGAGTGAAACATCTCGCTTCGCCTTTTCCTCACTGCTCTCGTCCCCCTTTCTCTTTCCAGCTCTCCAAAGCAGCTTAATTGTGTGTCGTAAAGTAAATATTTTGCATTTCTTACAGATTGCCATTAGTACCTGCCAAAGCAGCAGCTACTCTTCCTGGGGTCGAAAAAAGACTAAGGCAATTACAAATCACACAACACACTACTTTACCACATCATATTGTAACGGAATTACTCTTCTTCAGAGGAGGAGTAGCAAGGATCAGACCAATGTGCAGCGTGGTAAGTGTCCATAATGATATAGTTAATAAATCAACAGAACACTGAACAAAAATACAAACAAACAAACAACCGAAACAGTCCCGTATGGTGAAAACACTAACACGGGATACAACCACCCACAAAACACAATAGAAAACAGGCTACCTAAATATGGCTCCCAAACAGAGACAACGACTGACACCTGCCTCTGATTGAGAACCATACAAGGCCAAACACATAGAAATATTACAACAGAACAAAACATAGAAAAACAACAGAATGCCCACCCCAACTCACACATGTTATTGATGTTAGCTCTCCGTGTACATTTAAGGGCCAGCCGTGCTTCTCTGTTCTGGGCCAACTGTTGTTTGCTTGTCCCTTTTTGTGGCAGTAGTTCAGGTGCGACAAACCTAGGGCCTGTAGGACTTGTTTGGTTGATAGCGATACGAAGAGACCTCTCCCCATCTTAGCTACCGTTGTAACAATATGTTTTGACCATGACAGTTTGAAATCCAGGGTTACATCAAGCAGTTGTCTCCTCAACATGCTTGATTTACACATTAGTCATTAGTCATTACATGATTTAGTTGAGGTTTAGGGTTTAGTGAATGATATGTCCCAAATACAATGCTTTTAGTTTTTTTTAGCTTTTAGTTTTTTGCCACACATTCTAAAAATGACTGCAGCTCTTTGTTAAGTGTTGCAGTCATTTTATTTGCTGTAGTAGCTGTAGTGTTGAGTAATCAGCATACGAAGTGTTCCTGAGCACAGAGTAAGTATGTTTGTGTGTTGTCAGGAAAGTGTTACCAATGGTGGTGTGCTACAAGAATCTTATTTACAGATAACATATCCCTCTGTTTGGAGCAGGGTGCATTCTGGGAGCTCTATGCTCTGAGCCAATAGGATGGCTTTAACACTGTCAAAGAACATGGCGTCAGGCTCAGTAAATGTACAGTATGACTATGTGTGTGTGTGTGTGTGTGTGTGTTTAATGCAGGATACACAACTACAGAAGACCAGAAGATGCGGAGAAGATTGAGAAAAATAAGTTATGAGTGTTCTATGTTCAACACATGAAGGCTCAGTGGGGTTTGGTGTATTTGATTGGGAACACAACCCCCACACACACACACACACACACACACACACACACACACACACACACACACACACACACACACACACACACACACACACACACACACACACACACAGAGATAATGAGACGATTAACACACACACACACACAATCAGAGGGCATCTGGTCATGTAGGGGTGCCAGCAAGGCTCAGTCCCGCCATTCATTCCCTCTGATCAGTCCTGGACACAGATAGCCTTAATGGTGCATCTTTCTCCTGAGAGAGAGAGAGAGAGAGCACTAATGGTCTCTCTGCTCCACTCCAGCAATACTCTCTCCTGTAAAGTTGAGTCTATTAGCTGCTTGTTGTGTTTATCACTTCTGTCTTAGATGGATCATGATGATTCATTCAATTAACTATTGTTCAAATAGTCTTTCTAGCAAAAAGGACTTCCATAATAACTCCTGTCATATACTGTAAATCCACAACCCAAATGTCTGTAGAAATCAACCATTGTCCTGGATTAAACTTCTCTCAAGAATACAGCCTACTGAGGTAGATGATGTGTTGCTTGTTCACTTTGGCTTCATGCAGGTCAGTGCACATCAGGAACATGACACACACACTCTCCACCCCACAGAAATATCCCAAAACCACATGAAATAGGCTGAAATGTGTGCCTGGGCTCAATGGTAGGAAAATCCATTACAGTAGGAAGCAGTCTAATCTGACCAGTGTGATTTTCCAATCAGACCTCTGAACCTGGCAAAGGATGAGAACATTGAAAAAAACATTCAAAGTACCATGGCAAATGTGCATCACAATCCTAAATACCAATACCTTGCCCTTGACATGGTTTGATGGGTTTTAAAAAGGAAGTTGTGGAAAGCAGATGAGCATGCAGTAAGAATGGCACATGCTGTGAGGAGAGGGGGATGTGAGAGGAAGAGAAAGAAAGATTGAGCTGGTGTTTATTTTGTATAAATGGGATTTAAGGAAGAACAATGCATGAGTGTGCCTTTGTACTGTGCAGACTTTGTTACTGCTCAGTAGTGAGGCCAACTCTGGGCCTGTGGTCATATTACCTCTCGCCCCAACAGTTCACACGCACCGAAAGACTGCTCATTCAAGCGCTGCCTGTGTAACCGGCGGTAGCTCTCCAAAACACAAACATACATACACACACATTGCACATGCGCACTCTTTCATCCACACAAACTCGTTGTCTACAAATACACACAACACATACACTGTCTCTACACACATCCGACAACATTCTCCTAGAGAGAATGTCCCGACAGGACTACAGACAGAAGGCACACACAGGAACATTGAACATCTGTCCCCCATATACCAGAGTACAGAAGCACCATTGCACACAAGCAGGTACACGCACAAGCAAATTCACATCCAAACACAGCCGTTGACCAGTCCAGTGCAAAGTTTGTTATTTCCAGGTGCAAGAGACTAAAAGACAAGCTACTTTCAAGACACAAAACAATCCATTATACACAAAGAAAACAGAATTGGAAGCACTTATGTTCTTCAGTGAAATGTTAGGGCTGTTGCGGTAATTGTGTGTGAGTGACTGCAGATAATATAAGTACAGTACAGTGGTGAAGGACTGTTGTTTCTCCTCTGGTCATGTTCCAAAGGGACTGTTGTTGTGTTCAACATTACAATGACACGTCTCATGGACTCAGACTCACCATGCATGGTGGGAGTTTTCCCCTGACCTGTCCCTCCTCCATCCATCCCTCTCTCCTCATCTGTGGTGAGACAATAATAAAGATAACCTTTTGTATTTTTTCTCGCCAGCAGCAGAGAGATGACTCGTAAGACAACAAATGCTCCTTTCTTTGGGCTCTGTCTTATCCTCCCTCTCGGTCTCTCCATCTTCGGTGTGTGTGTGTGTCTGGTGTGTGCATCTCTCTCTGAACAGAAGGCCGACTGTACATCATGGGCCTAAGTGAAAAACAAATATCTCACTCTGCTGGGTCAACATTAGAGTGCTCGATTGTGTTCCAGGCTTGGCCATGCAGCTTTATGTAATAGGACATTTATGTTATGCATTCTTATCTTGTTTGGTCATTTTCCTTTTGGTTGTAGTCATAATATGACATTGTGCTTGCAAGTCTTTGTGTGCACTCAGTGTTTGCAAGTGTATATTGTAAAAAAGAAGTGTGTGTGTGTGTATGCTTGTTAATGTGCTTATGCAGGTGCATGTGATGTGATTGTACCTGGAACATCAAATGTCGACCTTGGCTGTGTTGAACTAAGTGTGCTGGAGAGTGTATGATTGCAGAGTGTCAATTACTATGTACTGTACTGACTCACAGAGGTGATTTTGAAATATATACAGAAAACAGAGCAGGCTGGGCACTTTCCCCTGTCTGTACTTACAGTAAACACCCCTGCACAGTTATTGAATGATAATGTCTGTTTTGTCTCTACACATAACCTTTGGAAGGTATCTCAGTGAGCTAGATATCTAAAGGAAGAGTGGAGAATCAGGACATATTTAATCTGCTGCTGAGGTCAAGTTATGGTTAAGATAAATGTTATTTACATAATGTACAGTCATAGCCGCAGGAAGTAGGGGGGTCATTAAAGTAGTGCACTGGGCCTTTAATAGTCCTGTATAAGCGGAACCACACACCGACAAAACACACACGCACTACCCTCTGTAGTGCCTTGCGGTCAGAGGCAGAGCAGTTGCCATACCAGGCCATACCATACAACCAGTCATACAACCAGTCAGTGCTCTCGATGGTGCAGTTGTAGAACTTTTTGAGAATCTGAGGGCCCATGCCAAATCTTCATAGTCTCCTGAGGGGGAATAGGCTTTGTCGTGCCCTCTTTACAGCCGTCTTGGTGTGTTTGGACCATGATGGTTTGTTGGTGATGTGGACACCAAGGAACTTAAAGCTCTCAATATGCTCCACTACAGCCCTGTCGATGAGAATGGGGGTGTGCTCGGTCCTCCTTTTCCTGTAGTCCACAATCATCTCTTTTGTCTTGACCATGTTGAGGGAAGAGGTTGTTATCTTGGCACCACATGGCCAGGTCTCTGACCTCCTCCCTATAGGCTGTCGCATCGTTGTCGGTAATCAGGCCTTCCACTGTTGCGTCATCGGCAAACTTAATGATGTTGGAGTAGTGCCTGGCCATGCAGTCATGAATGAACATGGAGTACAGGAGGGGGCTGAGCAAGCACCCCTGGGAGGCCTCCGTGTTGAGGATCAGCGTGGCAGATGTGTTGTTACCTACCCTTACTACCTGGGGGCGTCCCGTCACGAAGTCCAGGATCCACTTGTAGAGGGAAGTGTTTAGTCCCAGGGTCCTTAGCTTATTGATGAGCTTTGAGGGCACTATGATGTTGAACGCTGAGCTGTAATCAATGAATAGCATTCTCATATATGTGTTCCTTCTGTGGGAAAGGGCAGTGTGGAGTGCAATATAGATTGCCTCATCTGTGGATCTGTTGGGGCGGTATGCAAATTGGAGTGGGTCTAGTGTTTCAGGGATAATGGTGTTGATGTGAGCCATGACCAGCCTTTCAAAGCACTTCATGGGTACAGACGTGAGTGCTACGGGTTGGTAGTCATTTAGGCAAGCTGCCTTAGTGTTCTTGTGCACAGGGACTATGGTGGTCTGCTTGAAACTAGAGGTCGACCAATTATGATTTTTCAACACCGATACCGATTATTGGAGGACCAAAAAAAGCCGAGACCGATTAAAATCTTTTACATTTTTTTTTATTTATTTATTTGTAATAATGACAATTACAACAATTCTGAATGAACACTTATTTTTAAATAATGCCAAAACAAAATGTTGAAGAAGAAAGTAAAAGTGCAATAGGTGCCATGTAAAAAAAGCTAACATTTAAGTTCCTTGCTCAGAACATGAGAACATATGAAAGCTGCTGGTTCCTTTTAACATGAGACTTCAATATTCCAAGGTAAGAGGTTTAGGATGTAGTTATAGTATTTATAGGACTATTTCTCTCTATACCATTTGTATTTCATATACCTTTGACTATTGGATGTTCTTATAGGCACTTTAGTATTGCCAGTGTAACAGTATAGCTTCTGTCCCTCTCCTCACCCCTACCTGGGTTCGAACCATCGACAACACATCAACAACAGCCACCCTCGAAGCATCGTTACCCATCGCTCCACAAAAACATTTATTATTTCAGTGAAATACGAAACCGTTCCGTATTTTATCTAACGGGTGGCATCCCTAAGTCTAAATATTGCTGTTACATTGCACAACCTTCAATGTTATGTCATAATTACATAACATTCTGGCAAATTAGTTCGCAACAAGCCAGGCGGCCTAAACTGTTGCATATACCCTGACTCTGCGTGCAATTAAAGCAAGAAAGTGACACAATTTCACTTGGTTAATATTGCCTGCTAACCTGGATTTATTTTAGCTAAATATGCAGGTTTAAAAATATATACTTTCTGTATTGATTTTAAGAAAGGCATTGATGTTTATGGTTAGGTACAGTCGTGCAACAATTGTGTTTTTTTCAAAAAATGCGCTTTTGTTAAATCATCCCCCGTTTGGCGAAGTTGGCTGTATTTGTTAGGAAGAAATAGTCTTCACACAGGTCGCAACGAGCCAGGCGGCCCAAACTGCTGCATATACCCTGACTCTGTTGCAAGACAAGTGACACAATTTACCTAGTTAAAATAAATTCATGTTAGCAGTTGGTATTACAGACTCAGTCAGGGGCAGGTTGAAAATGTCAGTGAAGACACTTGTCAGTTGGTCAGCGCATGCTCGGAGTACAAGTCCTGGTAATCCGGCTGGCCCTGCGGCCTTGTGAATGTTGACCTGTTTAGAGGTCTTCCCTTTGTAGTCTGTAATAGTTTGCAAGCCCTGCCACATTTACATTTACATTTACATTTAAGTCATTTAGCAGACGCTCTTATCCAGAGCGACTTACAAATTGGTGCATTCACCTTATGACATCCAGTAGAATAGTCACTTTACAATAGTGCATCTAAATCTTAAAGGGGGGTGAGAAGGATTACTTATCCTATCCTAGGTATTCCTTAAAGAGGTGAGGTTTCAGGTGTCTCCGGAAGGTGGTGATTGACTCCGCTGTCCTGGCGTCGTGAGGGAGTTTGTTCCACCATTGGGGGCCAGAGCAGCGAACAGTTTTGACTGGGCTGAGCGGGAACTGTACTTCCTCAGTGGTAGGGAGGCGAGCAGGCCAGAGGTGGATGAACGCAGTGCCCTTGTTTGGGTGTAGGGCCTGATCAGAGCCTGGAGGTACTGAGGTGCCGTTCCCCTCACAGCTCCGTAGGCAAGCACCATGGTCTTGTAGCAGATGCGAGCTTCAACTGGAAGCCAGTGGAGAGAGCGGAGGAGCGGGGTGACGTGAGAGAACTTGGGAAGGTTGAACACCAGACGGGCTGCGGCGTTCTGGATGAGTTGTAGGGGTTTAATGGCACAGGCAGGGAGCCCAGCCAACAGCAAGTTGCAGTAGTCCAGACGGGAGATGACAAGTGCCTGGATTAGGACCTGCGCCGCTTCCTGTGTGAGGCAGGGTCGTACTCTGCGGATGTTGTAGAGCATGAACCTACAGGAACGGGCCACCGCCTTGATGTTAGTTGAGAACGACAGGGTGTTGTCCAGGATCACGCCAAGGTTCTTAGCGCTCTGGGAGGAGGACACAATGGAGTTGTCAACCGTGATGGCGAGATCATGGAACGGGCAGTCCTTCCCGGGAGGAAGAGCAGCTCCGTCTTGCCGAGGTTCAGCTTGAGGTGGTGATCCGTCATCCACACTGATATGTCTGCCAGACATGCAGAGATGCGATTCGCCACCTGGTCATCAGAAGGGGGAAAGGAGAAGATTAATTGTGTGTCGTCTGCATAGCAATGATAGGAGAGACCATGTGAGGTTATGACAGAGCCAAGTGACTTGGTGTATAGCGAGAATAGGAGAGGGCCTAGAACAGAGCCCTGGGGGACACCAGTGGTGAGAGCGCGTGGTGAGGAGACAGATTCTCGCCACGCCACCTGGTAGGAGCGACCTGTCAGGTAGGACGCAATCCAAGCGTGGGCCGCGCCGGAGATGCCCAACTCGGAGAGGGTGGAGAGGAGGATCTGATGGTTCACAGTATCGAAGGCAGCCGATAGGTCTAGAAGGATGAGAGCAGAGGAGAGAGAGTTAGCTTTAGCGGTGCGGAGCGCCTCCGTGATACAGAGAAGAGCAGTCTCAGTTGAATGACTAGTCTTGAAACCTGACTGATTTGGATCAAGAAGGTCATTCAGAGAGAGATAGCGGGAGAGCTGGCCAAGGACGGCACGTTCAAGAGTTTTGGAGAGAAAAGAAAGAAGGGATACTGGTCTGACGAGCGTCTGAGCCGGTGGAGTGCGATTCAATCTTAGTCATGTATTGATGCTTTGCCTGATTGGTGGTTCGTCAGAAGGCATAGCGGAATTTCTTATAAGCTTCGGGGTTAGAGTCCCGCTCATTGAAAGCGCCAGCCTGTAATCCATGGCTTCTGGTTGGGGTATGTACGTACAGTCACTGTGGGGACGACGTCATCTTATGCATTTATTGATGAAGCCAGTGACTGATGCCATCGGAAGAATCCCGGAACAAATTCCAGTCTGTGCTAGCAAATCAGTCCTGTAGCTTCTGCTTCATCTGACCACTTTTTTTATTGAACGTGTCACTGGTGCTTCTTGCTTTAGTTTTTCTTGTAAGCAGGAATCAGGAGGATAGAATTATGGTCAGATTTGCCCAATGGAGGGTGAAGGAGAGCTTTGTACGCATCTCTGTGTGTGGTCTAGAGTTTAGAGTTTTCCCCCTCTGGTTTCACATTTAACATGCTGGTAGAAATGAGGTAAAATGGATTTAAGCTTCCCTGCATTAAAGTCCCCGGCCACTAGGAGCGTTGCCTCTGGATGAGCGTTTTCCTGTTTGCTTATGGCCGTCTACAGCTCATTGAGCGTGGTCTTAGTGCCAGCATCGGTTTGTGGTGGTAAATAGACAGCTACGAACAATATAGATAAACTCTTGGTAAATAGTGGGGTCTACAGCTTATCGTGAGATACTCTACCTCAGGTGAGCAAAACCTTCATTATATGTTGTGCACCAGCTGTTGTTTACAAATATACATAGACCGCCATCCCTTGTCTTACCAGAGGCGGCTGTTCTATCCTGCCAATACAGAATAAAAACCCGCCAGCTGTATGTTATTCATGTCGTCGTTCAGCCACGACTCGGTGAAACATAAGATATTACAGTTTTTTATGTCCTGTTGGTAGGATTATATGTGATCGTAGTTTGTCTATTTTATTATCCAATGATTGTACGTTGGCTAATAGGACCAATGGTTAAAGGCAGATTACCCACTCGACATCAAATCCTTACAAGGCACCCTGACCTATGTCCCCGATATCTCAGTCTCTTTCTCCTGCGAATGACGGGGATGAGGGCCTTTTCGGGTGTGTGAAGAAAATACTTTGTGGCCAACTCCTAAAATAAAAAATCTTCCAGTACGCGGTGAGTAATCGCTCTCCTGATATCTCAAAGCTCTTTTCGGTTATTAAAGACGGTGGCAGAAACATCATGTACAAAATCAGTTACAAATACTGTGGAAAAAAACACACACAATAGCACAATTGGTTAGGGGACCATAAAACGGCAGTCATCTCCTCCGGCGCCATTAATACTAGTCCCGTGCGAATCTACATCCCTGTGTTTTGAGAAAAATGTCTGAGTTTGACAGGTGTTGGTCACAGTTTGAGCACGAAAACAATAACTGATTCGATAAATTGAATGTTCTGAGCATAGCCTATATATTGTTGTATGTCCTACGTGGAGTTGATCAGCCGTCTCCTGTTGCATTACCACAGTTGTTAGCTAATGGTAGCTAGCTACTGTACTGTAGTTCGATCAATGATCCTGGACCCCTGTCAACTACTCGTTGTTTGGAGGCGTGGAAAGAAGGCCACAACAACATTCTCTCTTTGGCCGTTTTATTACCAACTTGTAAATAATATAATGCACTAGACCAACTAGCTCCAACACAAGAACTAGCTTGGTTCCATGATGGGGAAATATGTCAAGACACTTAAACCGGTGCGCAACAAATATAGCTGAATAACTCTCACATGATTGGCTGGTAAGCCAACACTCATACAATAACTATGTAGGCGGGATCTTCACTTACAACACCACCCCCCTCCAGCAGTGCCGAGTCCCTTGGGCACTCACAATAACTAACCATTTTCCCCACTATGAACAAACATACTGGTAAAAGTTAAATGCAAAGTTAAATGCATTTCAAACATTTGAGTGTCATCAGTAGTAACAGCAAACAAGGTAAGTATCTCTTTTCTCTCTTTTTTTTACTGAACAAGTGACTACCTTGTTCAGTAACTAAAGGTGAGTGTTAATGTCCTTTTCACAACTTCACTTTTCAGGATGACAGTAACAGTTCCCTTTCACTGAAAAAACATCAGTAACTAGAGTCAATATTGGCTTGTTTGCTTGTTTTTTTCCCAATGTGTCAGTCCTGATAACAAGTGGACTACTCGCCCTCTGTGTTTTATTCTTGGCTGATGGTGTTTTCTTCAGCACGCAGCGACTGCGTGCAGCCGGTCAGAGCTTTTCTTTTTCTTTTCTCCACAGTCATTTTCACTCTGTTCCACAGCTGTGGAAATAGGGTCTTGGTTGTCAGGGGTGTCTAGGCTTTGTGTGGGTTCAGTTGAGGTACTCCGGTGTTGTATGGTGACCTGATGTCTGAGTCGTTTCATCCGTCCTGGGACCACCTCCCCAGTGTATGGAGACAGGTGGTCATGTTGGAGGACCTTCTTTCCTCGTAGACCACTGATTTCGTACAGGACAGGTCCAAAACATGCACCGATGACAAAGGGGCCTTTCCTATGGTGATTTTAGCTTAGGGCATAGTCCTTATTTTTTGGTGCTGTCCCGCATGTACACCAAGTCTCCCAGTTGGTAGGTTCACTCCATAGCACGTAGGTCATGTGCTTTCTTCTGCCGGACCTGTGCTGCGCGAAGATGCACAAAGGCAGGTATGTCTCTGTTTGTTTTGCAGTTCTGCTGTGCAAAGCCAGATGTCCTGCGGTTGATATAGCTCTGCCCAGCATCATTCTGTTGGGTGTGAACCCCATTGTGGAGTGTGGGACGCTGCAGTAGGCAGTACTGAGTAGGGGTAAGTGCTGGTCCAAGTTCTTTTGATTCTCATCAACATAGAGGCAGTTCATCTACAAGAGCGTGCGATTAAACCGCTCTACCATTTGAGGATGGATGGTAAGGTGTGGTACTTGTTTTTTTAATCTGTAGTAGGCGGCACACTTCCTAGAACAGAAAGCTTTGGAAATGTATTCCTTGATCTGTGTGGAGTTCGAGGGGACTACCAAAGCGAGCAATGAACTCCATGACCAGGGCTTTTGCTGTGCTCTCTGTACCTTGGTCTGGGAGTCGGTAGGCCTCAACCCAGCGTGCAAATTGATCAACCCCATTAACTTAGACTGGGATCTGAAGGCTTGGGCCTCGGCTAGCAGCTCGCCCTATTCTCGGGACTTGTTCATGGTGGTGAGGTCTGGAGTTGGGCGTCTGTCTAGAGTTCTGGATGGGGTGGGGCTAGGAGACCTTGAGCATTGTCTTCTGAAATGCCCCTACCGACACTGGAAGCAGGTGGTTTTGGCACCTTTGTTTGGGCTTGGGGACTGGAACGTGACTCCGCCTTGGCCGGACCTCCTTCTCCCCCGCTCAGTAGACAGCTCTAGGTAGCTGATGGGGCCGGATATGACAAACTTAGGGGGTGCAGGGGGTTGTTCAAGGCTTCTCGGCTCCACCCGTAACGGTTTAATTTCTTCCAGTAGAGACTCAAACTTATGTGGGCCCTTGAACCATGTGTGTCACTGGTTGTTCGTCTGAGTCAGACCACGATAGGCTTCGAGCCCTGTGCCTTGATTTGCTGTCACGACCAACAGTTGCCTTTAAGTTGTGCTCGTGCACCTCCACGAGTTGCTGTGCTTGAGCCAGGGTCACAGTTTATCACCTTGTATGCCACCTTTTGTTTTTTGAGTCCATTAAGGAAAGCGTCAGTGGCAAGCTGATCCTGAGGCACCAAGCTAACCCCAGGATAGGCAAGAGAAACCAGGCAATTGACCTCCTCTGCAAACTCAGCAGATGTTTCCATACCCTGCCTAATCTCCCCCAGTTTCCTCCTCACAGTCATGGGTGGTTCCTTCTGACCAAACCTGGTCTGCAGGTGCGTGACCAGCTGGTCGTTGTCCTCCCTAACGTACTGTGGGAGGGAGCACACAAAAAAGATGGAATGACCCCTCAGGCACTCGTGCATCCAGTCAAGTATCTCTGAGTTCCAGTAGTATTTCCGTGCTAGACATGAAAAAGGAATCATGAATGACCCCCAATCCTCCTTCCCTTCAAACATAGCCAACTTGGTCTTCAGGCCATCACCTTCATAGAAGCAGCCCTCCTTATTAAAGTCAGTACTCATGGGGGTGCTGTGCATGGGCCTGTGCCTCTCCTCTGTGTTTCCTTCCCCTACCGGATGACTGGCCACGGAAGATCTGGACGTGGGCCTATTGGCAGTTTCATGGGTGTGTCCAGATATGTCATGTTCGAAGGCCATGGGAGAATTCTATACAAGCCTACAACCAGTTTCCCTCGGTCTGACTGGCATACTGGTCAATGACATGAAGTTCTGCTGCAAAGGGTGATGTGTTTGATGGGGCCCCATTGAAAAAGAGACCAGATGCAGAACCATGATAAGTGAGCAGAGCGGAGCAGACTCACATGAGCTTAGGATGACGTCTATCTTCCTGTCGATTCTCTTCTCCAGTTGGTCACATCTCTTCTCTGATTTGTCACTTAGCTGCCGCAAAGTGGGAGAACAGCACATGCCTTTAAGATTACACTGTGATTATGAAAAATACTGTATATTCTGAGCTAGAAAAGGAAAAACTATATCTCAATCTGTATCCTGATGCACTGGCTCCATGCACTGACAGCGTCCTGCCACAGTGTATCACTTTCCAAAGTTGAAATGGTCCTCCTCAAGATGCAACATCTGATCAGGTATGAAGGTAAGAACTAGATGCAGACCACATTGAATAAACAATAGTGTAATATTTCAACAGGGGCAGGCAATAGACAGGTCAATGCAGGCAGGGGTCAGTAAACCAGAGGTGTGGAAACGGTACCGGGTAGAAGGCAGGCTCAGAGTCAGGGTAAGGCAGAGGTCGGTAATCCAGAGGGTGGGCACAGGTACAGGTTGGCAGGCAGGCTCAGGGGCAGGCAGAGTGGTCAGGCATGCGGGCTCGGAGTCAGGACAGGCAAGGGTCAAAACCAGGAGGGTGAGAAAAGAGAGACTGGTAAAAACAGGAGCTGAGACACAAAATGCTGATTGACTTGAACAAACAAGACGAACTGGCAACAGACGAACAGAGAGCACAAGTATAAACACACAGTGGATAATGGGGAAAATGGGCGACACCTGGAGGGGGGTGAATGCAATGACAAAAACAGGCGAAACAGATCAGGGTGTGACAGTACCCCCTCTCTAGGGGCGCCACCTGGTGTCCTACCTGGGCGCATACCTGGTTGACCGGGGTGTCAGTGCTGAAAGTTCGCAATGAGGCCTGGGTCCAGGATGTTCCTGGCGGAACCCAGGACCTCTCCTCCGGGACATAACCTTCCCAGTCAACCAGGTAATAGAATCCCCTGCCCCGAGGTCGAACCTTCAGTAGACTCCTCACTGTGTAAGCCAGTTGGCCGTTGATGAGACGGGGGAGAGTAGTGGGCTTGGAAAGGGGAGACAAAGGGCTGTGAGATATGTGTTTGACTCTGGACACATGAAAGGTGAGATGTATACGAAGGGTACCGGGCAACAGAAGACGAACAGCAGAGGGGCTAATGAACTTGGGAATGGGGAACGGGCCGATAAACCGGGGGGACAGTGTGCGGGATTTCCACCCGGAGGGGCAGATCCCGGGTGGATAGCCATTTCTTCTGCCCGAGACAATACTGGGGAGCTGGGGTCCGATGGAAATCCACTTGTCGTCGATACCTGGAGGTGGTCTTGAGGAGTGCCGACCGGGCTTTCCTCCATGTACGATGACAAAGGCGGACAAACATCTGGGCAGAAGGTATGCCGACTTCCTCTTGCTCAGGGAAGAGCGGGGGCTGATACCCCAGGGAACACTCAAACGGTGATAGGCCCATGGCAGAGCAGGGAAGGGTGATGCAGGCATATTCCACCCACACCAGCTGCTGGCTCCAGGTGGTGGGACTGGAGGAGAACAGGCAGCACAGGGTGGTCTTGAGGTCCTGGTTGGCTCGCTCCGACTGGCTGTTAGACTGGCGGTAGAACCCGGAAGACAGGCTGGCCGATGGCCCAAATGAGGGTGTAGAACGCCTTCCAGAACCGGGATGAGAACTGAGGGCCGCATTCGGAGACCATGCCCATGGGCCCGGAAGACGGCCCAGCTCATGGTGCAGCACGTCTCCTTGGCAGAGGGTAACTTGGGGAAAGGAATGAAGTGGACGGCCTTGGAAAAGCGATCCGCCACGGTCAAGATGGCGGTGTTGCCATCAGAATGGGGGGGCCCCTACTTATAGAGTGTCCAACCAACACTCTAATATCCACGAGAATGGAGAGGGGCTGAGTGGGGATGTTCAGCTCGGAAGCCAGCATGGCATTCAAAAAGCTCTCATCGGCCCCAGTCAATGAGGACCCGGAGAGATTTGGACTGGTTTCCCCACAGCAGAATCACATGAAAAATGGTGCGAGTAAGGGAAGGAAAAAAGTTCCCCATATGGCCACCAGAGTACTCGCTCTTATCGGTGAGCCTGGTCTTTTTCCAGGCACGAGGACACAAAATTACCAAAAGTCCCGCAATACAGACAGCTCCTTGTTCTGATCCGGTGTTGCCGTTCCGCTGGCGACAGCCCAGCCCTGCCTATTTGCCTGGGCTTGGGAAACAGTGCCTTGGCCATCCTCGGGGACTCTCAAGGAAGGTCAGGAAATCTCGGGTGCTCTCGGTCATGGGACCGTCGGGGACTTCCTGGATGACTCGGAGGCGAGGTGGAATCCCTGGACGTGCTAGTGAAATCGAATTTCCTCTCCATCCGTTGTTCCCACAATCACGAATCAATGCGGATGGTCAAACTGATGAGGGAGCCAAAATCTTTGGATCAGGATCAGGGTAAGGCAGAGGGTGGTAATCAAATCAAATCAAATGTATTTATATAGCCCTTCGTACATCAGCTGATATCTCAAAGTGCTGTACAGAAACCCAGTCTAAAACCCCAAACAGCAAGCAATGCAGGTGTAGAAGCACGGTGGCTAGGAAAAACTCCCTAGAAAGGCCAAAACCTAGGAAGAAACCTAGAGAGGAACCAGGCTATGTGGGATGGCCAGTCCTCTTCTGGCTGTGCCGGGTGGATCCAGAGGGGGGCAAAGGTACAGGTCAGCAGGCAGGCTCAGGGGCAGGCAGAGTGGTTAGGCAGGCGGGCTCGGTGTCAGGACAGGCAAGGGTCAAAACCAGGAGGGTGAGAAAAGAGAGACGGGAAAAAAACAGGAGCTGAGACACAAAACGCTGGTTGACTTGAACAAACAAGAAGAACTGGCAACCTACGAACAGAGAGTCCAGGTATAAATACACAGGTGATATTGGGCAAAATGGGCGACACCTGGAGGGGGTGGAGACAATCACAAAGACAGGTGAAACAGATCAGGGTGTGACATCTGGCTTCAGTTGTTTTTACAGTTTTGTCATGGCAATGTGATGATCATCAGCCATAGAGAGATAGGGACGTTGGTTTCGTGCTGGCTAGCTACACCAATTGAGGGGAGTCTAATGTCTGTTTACTTATATAAACAGTCAATAAACTTGTAGCTGGACGGCACAATAATGTCTCTGAGTTTATAGTCGTTTCCGATTACCGTTAGTTGTCCAGAACAAGCTTGACTCTGTTCTGGGGCAATATGTCAAGTCAAAATCCGACACTTAAAACAGAGCCCAACAAATATAACCGAATAACTCTCATGTGATTGGCTGGTAAGCCATCAGTCATACAATAACTATGTAGGTGGGATCTCCACTTACAACAATATGAAGGGCCACGGTGAATGATTTTGTTTATATGATATGTGCGATTGAATTGAACATAGGCAAATGTATCATAAAAAATATTTATTTATTGAGCCCTTGCTGTTAATAGATCGCAAAGCAGCATAAAATTGAGCTAAAGGTTTGGAAATTAAAACTTCACTTGCTCCTTCATAGCTTAAAAATGCATATCAAGTGCACTGTTTAGCTCAAATCTGAAGGCTGGAGGGCTTTTAGGACATCTTCTACTGCAGATTTAACATCAGAAGCCTCCTCCCTAAATTTGCTTTATTCACTGCTTTAGCACACTCCGCCAACCCTGATGTCCAAGCTGTGTATGAATCCTAGTTTAAGAAGGCCACCAACATTTCTGAAATTTCTATCCCCAATTACAACATTTCCCGTCAAGATAGAACTGCAATCTTCTGTAGAGAGCCTGCTGAGTTCTGTAATACTATCCAGGTTTATGTCCAAACAGTTCGAGCTTCTAATTCTAAAAATCCATCTCTCCAGAAATAAGTCCCTCATTGTTGCCACTTGTTATAGACCCCCCTAAGCTCCCAGCTGTGCCCTGGACACCATATGTGAATTGACTGCCCCCCATCTATCGTCAGAGTTCATGCTGCTAGGTGACCTAAATTGGGATATGATTAACACCCCGGCCATCCTATAATCAAAGCTAGATGCCCTCAATCTCACACAAATGATCAAGGAACCTACCAGGTACAACCCCAAATCCGTAAACATGGGCACCCTCATAGATATCACCCTGACCTACTTGCCCTCCAAATACACCTCTGCTGTTTTCAACCAGGATCTCGGCGATCACTGCCTCATTGACAGTGTCCGTTATGGGTCCGTGGTCAAACGACCACCCCTCATCACTGTCAAACGGTCCCTAAAACACTTCTGCGAGCAGGCCTTCCTAATCGACCTGGCCCGGGTATCCTGGAAGGATATTGACCTCACCTCCTCATTAGAGGATGCCTGGTTATTTGAAAAACATGTGCTTTCCTCACCATCTTAAATAAGCATGCCCCATTCAAAAAATGTAGAACTAAGAACAGATATAGCCCTTGGTTCACTCCAGACTTGACTGCCATTGACAAGCACAAAAACATCCTGTGGCATACTGCACTAGCATCGAATAGTCCCCGCGATATGGAACTTTTCAGGGAAGTCAGGAACCAATATACACAGTCAAGTTTGAAAAAGCTAGCCTTTGCTTTCCTAACAGAAATTTGCATCCTGCAGCACGAATTCCAAAAAGGTTCTGAGACACTGTAAAGTCCATGGAGAATAAGAGCACCTCATCCCATCTGCCCACTGCACTGAGACTAGGAAACACTGTCACCACCGATAAATCCACGATAATTTCAAAAAGCATTTCTCTATAGCTTTCCACCTGGCTGTGCACCCGCCGCAGCAACTGCCCCCCCCCCCGTGTGTCAAATCGGAGGGCCTGTTGTCCGGACCTCTGGCAGTCTCTATGGGGGTGCCACAGGGTTCAATTCTCGGGCTGACTCTTTTCTCTGTATACATCAATGATGTCGCTCTTGCTGTGGGTGACTCTTTGATCCACCTCTACGCAGATGACACCATTCTGTATACATCTGGCCTTCTTTGGACACTGTGCTAACAAACCTCCAGACGAGCTTCAATGCCATACAACACTCCTTCCATAGCCTTCAACTGCTCTTAAATGCTAGTAAAACTAAATGCATGCTCTTCAACCGATTGCTGTCCCCGCCCGCACGCCTGACTAGCATCACTACTCTGGACAGTTCTGACTTAGAATATGTGGAAAACTATAAATACCTAGTTGTCTGGCTAGACTGTAAACTCTCCTTCCAGACTCATATTAAGCATCTCTAATCCAATATTAAATCTAGAATCTGCTTCCTATTTCGCAACAAAGTCTCCTTCACTCATGCTGCCAAACATACCCTCGTAAAACTGACTACCCTACCGATCCTCGACTTCGGCGATGTCATTTACAAAATAGCCTCCAACACTTTACTCAGCAAATTGGATGCGGTCTATCACAGTGCCATCCGTTTTGTCACCAAAGCCCCATATACTACCCACCCCCGTGACCTGTACGCTCTTGTTGGCTGGTCCTCGCTACATATTCGTCGCCAAACCCACTGGCTCCAGGTAATCTATAAGTCTTTGCTAGGTAAAGCTCCGCCTTATCTCAGCTCACCGGTCACCATAGCAACACCCACTGGCAGCACATGCTCCAGTAGGTATATTTCACTGGTCAAAGCCAACACCTCTTTTGGCCGCCTTTCCTTCCAGTTCTCTGCTGCCAATGACTGGAACGAATTGCAAAAAAAAATCACTCAAGTTGGAGACTTATATCTCCCTCGCTAACTTCAAGTGTCAGCTGTCAGAGCAGCTTACCGATCGCTGCAGCTGTACACAGTCCATCTGTAAATAGCCCATCCAACCAACTACCTACCTCATCCCTTATATTTGTTTTTCTGCTCTTTTGCACACCAGTATTTCTAGTTGCACATCCTCATCTGCACATATCACTCCAGTGTTTTACATTTTGAATTGTAATTACGTCGCCACTGTGGCCTATTTATTGCTTTACCTCCTTATTTCATTTGCACACAATGTATACTGATTTTTCTATTGCATTATTGACTGTATGTTAATTTATCCCATGTGTAACTCTGTTGTTGTTTTTGTCGCACTACTTTACTTTATCTTGGCCAGGTCGCAGTTGTAAATGAGAACTTCTCAACTGGCCTACCTGGTTAAATAAAAGGTGAATTATTATTTTATTTTTTAAATATTAAATGACATAACCAAAATTCTTTAGTAATACTAGTCCTGTAAGAATAGGGCTTAAATTAGCATTGTGCAGTGATGTCACTTACTGTACCTTCCTGAGGCAGGAAATATTGTCTCCCTCCCTAGACTCGTAAAATACGTGGCTTTTATGGGTCAATGGTATTGAAGGGGACTTCAGAGAAGGGAACTCCTCACAGTTGGTATTAAGAGGTGTCTAGGGGTGGGAGCTAGGTGTTGGTTTGGAATTTGGGACATTTCATGGTGAGCTTCTCTGGTCATGTGTGATTCTTAGCTCCTGTTTCTCCTATACTTATATACACTGTGTGTACAAAACATTAAGACCATCTTCTCTTTACATGACATAGACTGATCAGGTGAACCCAGGTAAAAGCTATGATCCCTTACTGAGTTCACTTGTTAAATCCACATTAAATCACTGTAGATGAAGGGGAGAAGACAGATTAAAGAAGGATTTTTAAGCCTTAAAACAATTGAGGCATAGATAGTGTGTGTGCCATTGAGGGTGAATGGGCAAGACAAAACATTTAAATTCCTTTGAACGTGCTATGGTAGTAGGTGCCAGGCACACCGGCTTGTGTCAAGAACTGCAATGCTGCTGTTTTCTTTAACGCTCAAATGTTTCCCATTTGCATCAAGAATGGTCCACCACCCAAAGGACATCCAGCCAACTTGACACAACTGCATTGGAGTCAACATGGGCCAGGATCCCTGTGGAATGCTTTCGACAACTTGTAGAGTCCATGCCCAGATGAATTGAGGCTGGCAAAAGGGGGGGATGCAACTCAATATTAGAAAGGTGTTCTTAATGTTTTGTACACTCAGTGTATACTGTTTAAAAATTACACTTAAACCTACAGCCCTGGCATCATACACATTACACTAACTCACTAACATGGAGTAAATACACACCCTAATGCAATAACAGGATAACACAGGTAAATTCAATCACTCAACACATGATCACATTAACTAATTACATGCTATTCTACACATTTTGCCATGAGGCTGAGAGAAAGGTTTGTAGTCAGTTTCCTCCTAGATTTGAGGTCTCCATCATATTCTGCATAATATCAGTTCTCTTAGTTCTCCTGAACTGTACAAAACAGGGTGCTACAAAACAGGGTGCTACACATCAGCAAGTTAAATTATTGCAAAGTATAAGTACCTTTATCCGTCAAGTGTTGAAGTGAAGGTTACATATTCATCTGTCCAAATAGAAATACTACTTTCCAGGGGGTTTTCACATGACTGTAATACATATTTTTTTATATCGAACTGATTATCAATGATCAAACATAATGCAAGTCATTTATACCACAGAAGTCATTTAAACATGTTCTGTTTGAACCCTATCCCAAAACTTAAAGACATGCTCTGGAAATGTTTGTGAATAGAAAAGTATTTTTTAATCCTCCCGCTTTGGGCTGGATGTGTCAATGTGTAGTTCATACATGCAGAATCTGCATGATCAGAATGACTATTTTACCTCAATTAGCCATGAAATATCTTGTTTGAAACTATTTTATTTTTATTTGTTTTATTTCACCTTTATTTAACCAGGTAGGCTATTTGAGAACAAGTTCTCATTTGCAACTGCGACCTGGCCAAGATAAAGCATAGCAGTGTGAACAGACAACACAGAGTTACACATGGAGTAAACAATTAACAAGTCAATAACAGTAGAAAAAAAGGGGAGTCTATATACAATGTGTGCAAAAGGCATGAGGAGGTTGGCAAATAATTACAATATTGCAGATTAACACTGGAGTGATAAATGATCAGATGATCATGTACAGGTAGAGATGTTGGTGTGCAAAAGAGCAGAAAAGTAAATAAATAAAATCTGTGGGGATGAGGTAGGTGAAAATGGGTGGGCTATTTAGCAATAGATTATGTACAGCTGCAGCGATCGGTTAGCTGCTCAGATAGCTGATGTTTGAAGTTGGTGAGGGAGATATTAGTCTCCAACTTCAGCGATTTTTGCAATTCGTTCCAGTCACAGGCAGCAGAGTACTGGAACGAAAGGCGGCCGAATGAGGTGTTGGCTTTAGGGATGATCAGTGAGATACACCTGCTGGAGCGCGTGCGAAGGATGGGTGTTGCCATCGTGACCAGTGAACTGAGATAAGGCGGAGCTTTACCTAGCATGGCCTTGTAGATGACCTGGAGCCAGTGGGTCTGGCGACGAATATGTAGCGAGGGCCAGCCGACTAGAGCATACAAGTCGCAGTGGTGGGTAGTATAAGGTGCTTTAGTGACAAACCGGATGGCACTGTGATAAACTGCATCCAGTTTGCTGAGTAGAGTGTTGGAAGCGATTTTGTAGATGACATCGCCGAAGTCGAGGATCGGTAGGATAGTCAGTTTTACTAGGGTAAACTTGGCAGCGTGAGTGAAGGAGGCTTTGTTGCGGAATAGAAAGCCGACTCTTGATTTGATTATCGATTGAAGATGTTTGATATGGGTCTGGAAGGAGAGTTTGCAGTCTAGCCAGACACCTAGGTACTTATAGGTGTCCACATATTCAAGGTCGGAACCATCCAGTGTGGTGATGCTAGTCGGGCATGCGGGTGCAGGCAGCGATCAGTTGAAAAGCATGCATTTGGTTTTACTAGCGTTTAAGAGCAGTTGGAGGCCACGGAAGGAGTGTTGTATGGCATTGAAGCTCGTTTGGAGGTTAGATAGCACAGTGTCCAATGACGGGCCGAAAGTATATAGAATGGTGTCGTCTGCGTAGAGGTGGATCAGGGAATCGCCCGCAGCAAGACCAACATCATTAATATATACAGAGAAAAGAGTCGGCCCGAGAATTGAACCCTGTGGCACCCCCATAGAGACTGCCAGAGGACCGGACAGCATGCCCTCCGATTTGACACACTGAACTCTGTCTGCAAAGTAATTGGTGAACCAGGCAAGGCAGTCATCCGAAAAACCGAGGCTACTGAGTCTGCCGATAAGAATCTGGTGATTGACAGAGTCGAAAGCCTTGGCAAGGTCGATGAAGACGGCTGCACAGTTACTGTCTTTTATCGATGGCGGTTATGATGCCGTTTAGTACCTTGAGTATGGCTGAGGTGCACCCGTGACCGGCTCAGAAACCAGATTGCATAGCGGAGAAGGTACGGTGGGATTTGAGATGGTCAGTGACCTGTTTGTTGACTTGACTTTCGAAGACCTTAGATAGGCAGGGCAGAATGGATATAGGTCTGTAACAGTTTGGGTCCAGAGTGTCTCCCCCTTTGAAGAGGGGGATGACTGCAGCAGCTTTCCAATCCTTGGGGATCTCAGACGATATGAAAGAGAGGTTGAACAGGCTGGTAATAGGGGTTGCGACAATGGCGGCGGATAGTTTCAGAAATAGAGGGTCCAGATTTTCAAGCCCAGCTGATTTATACGGGTCCAGGTTTTGCAGCTCTTTCAGAACATCTGTTATCTGGATTTGGGTAAAGGAGAACCTGGAGAGGCTTGGGCGAGGAGCTGCGGGGGGGCCGGAGCTGTTGGCCGAGGTAGGAGTAGCCAGGCGGAAGGCATGGCCAGCCGTTGAGAAATGCTTGTTGAAGTTTTCGATAATCATGGATTTGTGGTGACCGTGTTCCCTAGCCTCAGTGCAGTGGGCAGCTGGGAGGAGGTGCTCTTGTTCTCCATGGACTTCACAGTGTCCCAGAACGTTTTGGAGTTGGAGCTACAGGATGCAAACTTCTGCCTGAAGAAGCTGGCCTTAGCTTTCCTGAGTGACTGCGTGTATTGGTTCCTGACTTCCCTGAACAGTTGCATATCGCGGGGACTGTTCGATGCTATTGCAGTCCGCCACAGAATGTTTTTGTGCTGATCGAGGGCAGTCAGGTCTGGAGTGAACCAAGGGCTGTATCTGTTCTTAGTTCTGCATTTTTTGAACGGAGCATGCTTATCTAAAATGGTGAGGAAGTTACTTTTAAAGAATGACCAGGCATCCTCAACTGACGGGATGAGGTCAATGTCCTTCCAGGATACCCGGGCCAGGTCGATTAGAAAGGCCTGCTCACAGAAGTGTTTTAGGGAGCGTTTGACAGTGATGAGGGGTGGTCGTTTGACTGCGGCACCGTAGCGGATACAGGCAATGAGGCAGTGGACGCTGAGATCCTGGTTGAAGACAGCGGAGGTGTATTTGGAGGGCCAGTTGGTCAGGATGACGTCTATGAGGGTGCCCTTGCTTACAGAGTTAGGGTTGTACCTGGTGGGTTCCTTGATGATTTGTGTGAGATTGAGGGCATCTAGCTTAGATTGTAGGACTGCCGGGGTGTTAAGCATATCCCAGTTTAGGTCACCTAACAGAACAAACTCTGAAGCTAGATGGGGGGCAATCAATTCACAAATGGTGTCCAGGGCACAGCTGGGAGCTGAGGGGGGGTCGGTAGCGGGCGGCAACAGTGAGATACTTATTTCTGGAGAGAGTAATTTTCAGAATTAGTAGTTCGAACTGTTTGGGTATGGACCTGGAAAGTATGACATTACTTTGCAGGCTATCTCTGCAGTAGACTGCAACTCCTCCCCCTTTGGCAGTTCTATCTTGACGGAAGATGTTATAGTTGGGTATGGAAATCTCTGAATTTTTGGTGGCCTTCCTGAGCCAGGATTC